>NC_092761.1:67492107-67795137 GCF_047496795.1 Chiloscyllium punctatum | reverse complement strand
AATTTGTTTGGTTATGAAGATGGGAGGTTGAATGTTCAAAAAGAAAGTGGGCTGTTAGCAAGGTTAAAAATCACACAACACCAGGTTATAGTCCAACAGGTTTAATTGGAAGCACTAGCTTTCGGAGTGACACTCCTTCATCAGGTGTGACAACCACCTGATGAAGGAGCAGCACTCCAAAACCTAGTGCTTCCAATTAAACCTGTTGGACTATAATCTGGTGTTGTGTGATTTTTAACTTTGTACACCCCAGTCCAACACTGGCATCTCGAAATCATGTTAGCAAGGTGTTTAACAACTAATGACTGTCAATTGACAACTTACTGTTGCCTGACGAGAATCTTGCCCTGCTGCATGTAAAAGGCAGAGAAGATGGCGTGGATTATTCCCAACATTGAGCTAGGCCTCACCTCACTTGTCACCTGATTCTGCCACACATCTCGCATTACCTTGCTTCAGTCAGACACCTGTAAGATTCTGCCCAGAATCTTCCTCAGTACAGTTCCATTCTTGCTCCCATGCTATCAGTCTTCAGTGACCTATTACTTCAGTGATGGAGGGGGAGAGACAATCCATGTGCTGCGAGCACTCAAATAAACCTTGGCCTCGAAGGAAAACAAAAAAAACCATGAATTGTTGTAAACACTCAGGAGGTCTGCAGCATCTGTGGATAGAAAGCAGAATTAACATTCCGGATCCAATGACCCTTCTTTAGAACAAGAAACTTTCACACTGTCATCACTTTCTTTTATTAAGAACACTTAATATCTTAACCAATTCTACTTAATTCATGAATCTGATCAATCATATGTCATAATGTTTTGCACAACTGAAGATTCTATTATTCTAACTTACAAACTCAGAAGGTTATTGAACACACTGCATCATGGAGGAGTGTCCAATGACTCCTGATGATGTCTACCCTCAGCCAATGCCATGCCTGGTGTAACAGCAGCCGCTATTTGCAACACACCTTTCAAATTTGCCTTGTGTTTTTCTCCAAGTTCTCCAAACAGACAAGATTGCTTTTCTGTACCAATTCTGCAACAGGAGGCCATGCAAAAACGTGCACTGAGTATATGCCAACCTCAGTGGTCGAAAACCTATAACAGGATGTTCTGTACTTTATGCTCAGTGGTACTGGGCACCAAGAGTCCTGCTGTGGACAGGAAGCCTCTTGATTTGTGGTGTTAGGATATAAATAATCTTGAGAAGAATTTGTTTGGTACTCTCTGCAGCACAGTTATGTTTGACCTCAATAAGATATGTGGTGTTCTGATTAGGCAATGTTTTCTTGTGTTCTCTAAAAACAATGGCTATTTTCTTGAATATTATTGTTTGATGGAATTGTCTCAAAAAGAAGCTTACATTTTAATAGCAGTCACAAAAAGCCACCAGTTAAAAAAAAAACAGACTAAAGAATGTTAGGCTCAGGAGTTTGGCCACAGGAATACTTGAGGGGTTTTAAGAGCTGCCTTCACCAAATCAGAGCAGGGGGTGAAGAGTTAGAGGACCTCATGAAAGGATGACAAAAGCATAAAGGCTTAAAGTGATGAAGGAAACCTGGAAAGGATAAGCAGTTGATTGATATATTAGGTGTGTTGAATACATTTAGAGCAAATAGAGGAGTGTTCTTGTGGTGCAGCAGTAGTGTCCCTATGTCTGAGCCAGGAGGCCTGGGTTCAATCTTATTTGTTCCAGTGGTGTATAAAGCATCTCTGAACCATTTGATGACAAAATCTCTCTAAATAGGGGATTTGTTTGATGCAATGGTGGTGTCTCTTCCACTGTTTGTCCCATCTGCTCCAGAGGTATATATCACTGATCAGATTAGTTAGAAAATAACAGATACAGAAACCTGTGTGCACTCTTGTGATGCACTAGTGGTGTCCCTACCTCTGGACCATGCAGCCTAGTTTTAAGTCCCACTTGCTCTAGAGGTGTTATTACATCATTAGGAAAAGTCTGGATAGAGGAATACATTGATGAAATGGGGACAGGGGTTGGTGTGAAATGCTGTGATCCACAACACAGCCCATGAGGCTGAGTATCTCAAATTCAGTAAAAACCAGTGAGGCACAATCAGAAAGGGGCTCAGACAAATAGAGAATTTTGTGTGGATAAAGACACGAGAAGAAGGTGTTTGGTATGCTTTCCTTTATTGGTCAGAGTATTGAGTACAGGAGTCGGGAGGTCATGTTGTGGCTGTACAGTTCATTGGTTAGGCCACTGTTGGAATATTGCGTGTAATTCTGATTTCCTTCCTATCGGAAAGATGTTGTGAAACTTGAAAGGGTTCAGAAAAGATTTACAAGGATGTTGCCAGGGTTGGAGGATTTGAGCTAGAGCGAGAGGCTGAACAGGATGGGGATGTTTGCCCAGGAGTGTCGGAAGCTGAGGGGTGACCTTATAGAGGTATACAAATTTATGAGGGGGATGGATAGGGTAAATAGGCAAAGTCTTTTCCCTGGGATCGGGGAGTCCAGAACTAGAGGGCATAGGTTTAGGGTGAGAGGGGAAAGATATAAAAGGGACCTAAGGGGCAACTTTTCCACGCAGAAGGTGGTATGTGTATGGAATGAGCTGCCAGAGGAAGTGGTGGAGGCTGATACAATTACAATATTTAAAAGGCATTTGGATGGGTATATGAATAGGAAGGGTTTGGAGGGATATATGGGCCAGGTGCTGGCAGTAGGACTGGGTTGGGTTGGGATATTTGGTCGGCATGGATGGGTTGGACCGAAGGGTCTGATTCCATGTTGTACACCTCTATGACTCTAAGTGGTATCTACTTAGATCAAAAAGGACTGAGATGGGGGTTAATGAACTTGATATTATCAACATTAAGGGATGACTAGAATTTCACCTGTGGTGAAACAGAGGGAGGGCAGCTGCAAACAACTCTAAAAGGAAGCATGTTTCAGAAAGGAATGAATGTGTGGATGGAAGTTCAGATTGAGATTCAATTGTATACACCAAAAATCTGTACACCTTGGACCTCTCTTGATGAGCTAGCTAGAAAAATTCATGAACGCAACTCCAGTGACACAGAAGCTTTGGTGACAGCTGAAAAAAGGACTTTTTCAGCTAACATGGGGTACTCTTGTGAAGAGTCCTAACACAGACGGAGAATGACGGCTATTTTAAGAAACATAGCTGTGTGTTTGTGATGAGTTGACTGTTGTGAGATTGCACAGCTCAATCATCATCTCCTTAAGCCAAAATAGGCTGCATTGATTGCTTTGCAATGTTTTTGTGTGTCGCACAGCAGGCCTTTTTAGTCTCTGTTCCATCAAAACCAGCTTTCTGCATCTATGGATTAAACACAAACATGAGCAGTTCTGTTGTGGTAAGCTGGACAAGATTTGTTACATTCCGTTTTTTTAAACTCCAGCAGATCACAGCTCCAATAGGAGCAGATCAATAAATTCAGCCTGGGCAAATGGAACGCTTTGTTTAGTAAGATGCTGGCCACTAAATATGGGTTTGAACTCAGAATTTAAACACAAGAGAAACTGAACTGATCAGCAGCGTGTGTGACTACCACATGTATTTTTATTGTGAAGTAGCTTATTGTCATGGGCATTAGCTAAAGGCAATGTGGAAAAGCCATTCCCAAATATCACTGCTTTCTCTTGGTCATTAAAAATCTATCTTAGCATCTATGTCTCTCTGACAATGTTGTTGTTCATGCTTATCTGCAGGAGGATTTGGATAGCTTGGGCTGACAAGTGAAAGGTAATATTTGATTACACAGCATTCCTACTAATGATAATCTCTGCCAGTAGAAAGTCCAACCATCTCATACTGAACTCAAACACAATTCATCTCAAAGCCCCTTACCAGCAATACCTTGGGGATCACAACTGATTATAAGTGTGATTGGAGGATCTGTGCCTGTACCACAATAGCACAAGTAGCCTTACTGTTCTGTAATACATTGCTTGCTGTAATAAGATCACCGGTGTGAACATACTTAAGCCATACAGAAGGCTGAGTCCACACCTAGGTGGATTAACAGCTATAACCTTTAATAACTATGTATACAAAGGCTACCCTACAGGCTCAGGTCCTTGTCTTATAGAATCAGACCTTAAAGCCTGCTCTCCATTCGATAAAATCATGGCTGATCATCATCACTTATTGGTTTCATTACAGTTGCAAAGTTTGAATTTGCAATGGTGATGTGGCCGGAAATATGAGAACAGTGATTAACATTTGAACTCATTGAATGCAGTGTTGAGTCTGAAAGGACGTAAAGATGTGGTTTCTCAAATCTTTGGGTTAATTCATTTCAAAAATACTGGAAACCAGAAATGGGGATGTCAAAGTGGGGTTAGGAGAATAGGTAATGTGCCAAATGACCAGAAGCTTGGGGTCATGCTTAGAAATTGAATAAAAATATTCTGCACAGCAATTACTCAAGTTATATTGGCCTGTCTAATGTAGAAGACAACACATTGTGAGCAATGGTTCCAGTACAGTCAACTGAAAGAATTACAACACTGCATCAGATGAATGGAGTTCCTGGAGCTCTGAAGAGGGTGAAAGGAGGAGGAGGGAAAAGGTGAGGGACGACAGTTCCTGTGTTTGCATGGGAGGGATTCTTGAGAAGAGGAGGGGACCATTGATGTAATAAACAGTGAACCACATGTCACAGAGCCAAAAGATCATCTGAGTGCTGAAAGGGGAGGGCAGCAGAAAATACATTTGGTAATGTTCGTGTTTGAAGGGGATGAAAGGCAGGATGACCCACTGAATACCGGTTGGAGGAGAGGAAATAAAGACAGTGGGAAGGGGAGAGAAGAGAAAAGCTGATGGTAGAATGATCAATCACAATGGAAGAGAGCCCTTCCAAGGAAAAAGAAAGACAGTATATTATTTGCAAAACTTTCTACCACCTGGGATTCCACTTGACCCATGTTTGGATCTGCTGTAGACCAATTGATAAATATTGATAACCTTCATTAGTTATCGCTTCATTGTTACTATATCACATGACCACCAGGATGTTTAAGGGCCAGAAAAGTGGACTTTTATCTTTTCTTTTCTAGTGTTCCTTCTGTAAGTCTTCAAAAGAAGGCAACTTATTTGGTAGTAATAACAGGCTGTTGACTGAAGAATCACTTGGTCTGATTTCTAATTTGTGATGATAAAGTACAAAATAAAATATGACTTTTAAATGCTTTTATGTAAATAATTATTTCCTAATAATTTACTGTTACTTCACTTCAATAGACAATTAAATAAATCCACAAACAGTGGGTTTTGTGTGAAAGACATTTTTTGAATATTTCCACCACACTGCATGTTGAAAACCATCAGGAAACCAATGAAACACATTTCCGTCTCCTCTTCACCTAACGTAGTTGATCACTGTCACCAGATCTTGCATTTCTGGAACTTCTGAAGTGAAATAAATAGCACATGAAAAAGAGGGCAATCATTCTTGATGTAGGTTAATGCATTCATAAAGTGTATTTAAATAAGAGTTTGTGAATACAGAAATAAACTTGAACAAATTTAGGAGAACGTGGAATGGCAAATATGTTACTGCAGCTGATCATTCTCTCTCTGGCATGGACTGGTTTGGAAGGTTAGTAAATCCTGTATTCCAATCTCTGTCACACAGCTTAAATTTAAATTTAAATTGATCACAAATATTAGTTGATGCTGAATAAAACTAAGATTACTGCTGGATCATGTAAAACAATACAAATATAATAGTTATATCATTGACATTTCCACATATGTTCTAAAAATGTTCACATTTATATAGAATGAATGAATGGAAATTTTGAACAATAAATTGCATAATTATCTGACATTTATAAGTTGAAGACTTTGCTGGAAATGTCCTGTGAATTGAAGTTGAGAGGGAGGTTCTGACACTAAAATCCACAGTGTCTAAAAGTAACGTGATTTGTCGCTGTACGGGATCCTTAAGAGTACAAATGGATATCAGTTTATAACATAACTCTAACATCATGTTATAACAATTACTTAGTTAGTCAACTTAGATTATATACAATAAAAATTACAAGCTACTAATTAAACTAGACTTTGTAGGAGCGGGCTGGTTGATTACCGCCTGTACTCTGACTATAATGAACAAATATGATTATACTCTTCTTGGATTTGTAACTTGAAAACAAACTGTCTACTCTTAGGTGTGATTCTGCAATTAGGCAGCACTTACTGAGTACACTGATAACTGCATGAAAAATCAATCTAAGATTATTAGTAGAGATTTTAACATACCTTGTTTACACTCATTAGAATTGTCATCCATTCATACACAGTCTGCTCTTTTTTGCAAACATAGGAACTCTATAAATCATACTCTGTGAAATTCACTTCAAAATTTCGGCCACAATATTAACTTAGAAGCTTATTGCAAATTGGGGTGATGTGTCTTATAAAAACAGAAATGTAAAAAGATTAATAATCTAAAGCAAAGAACTACAGGTACTGGAGATTGGAAATAAAACAGAAATTACCGGAGAAACTAAGCAGGTCTGGCAGCATTTGTGGAAAGTTGAGTAAAAATTTCAAGTCTGGTGATTCAATGGATTTAAAACTTTATTTTTCACTGGTGCTGCCAGACTCACTGACCTCCAGCAATTTCTGCTTTTGAATATAGAACGATGTATGGAGAGAAGTAAGCTATTCCATGCATGCTGTAAAAGAGCTTCCAGCCTAACCAACATTCAATTCCTTGTCCATAGATCTATAGGCTATGACACTTCAAGGCTCGATGTCTGTTTTTCTCTTTCGCCTGAATTTGTATGCCTTTACAATCTCATTAGGCAGTGAGTTCCTGACTCCCTTCACTGAGTGGCTGAAAAAACAAAGACACTTCAGTTTCTTTCAATTGCTTCTATCAAGCTTTGGCCCCTGGTTGTTGATAGCTCTGCAAATGGAAATAGGCCATTTCTAACAATTCTATCTAGATCCCTCATAATGCTATACAAATAAGTTATATCCCCATTCAGCTTCCTTATTTTAAAGAAAGAAATCTTGATATCACATGTTAAATCCATATACAGGCTTGATACACTTAATGATGACTGCAGATCGTCAAATATTTTGCAGACTGAGTTAGATATATTCTTGATCAGCAATGAAGTAAAAGGATATAGGAGGTAGCAGAAAACTAGATGTAAAGCTACATTCATCAGGCATGACGTTATGAAATAGTGGAGAGAGTTCGATGGGCCAAATTTCATTTTGTTTTACATGCATGAGACATGTGCCCATTCATAATTGCACATGAAAGTGGTGGTGGAAAGTTGTCTTCATGAAACATCGCTATCTTGCGATGTAAGTATGCCCTCGGTTTTCTATTTTTGCCCTTCTACACAGTAGATGTTGGGTGTTTGGAATGTGCTGTGGAAGGGACCACAGTGATTGTGCACTTACAGATTCTATGCAAAGCTGTTCATTGTGCATTAGTGGTGGAGGAAATGACTGCTGAACTATGGATGAGGTGCCAATCAGTGTTTTGGTTGGCAGTGAGTTTCTTGAGTCTTACTGAAGATATATCCATCCAAGCAACTGGAGAGTATTGCATCAAACTCCTGATTTGCGTCCTGTAGATTATAGACACTTTAGAGACAGGGGGTGAGTTATTTGTCACTGAATTTCTAGTCTCTAATCTGCTGTTGACATAGTATTTATAGGGCTGTTCTAGCTCAGTTACTAGTCAATGATAATCCTCAGGTCGTTGATAGTGGGTGAATTCAATTATATCAATGTCAAGTGGGGTGGGTCAGAACTTTTCTTCACAGAGATGGTCATTTCATGCACTTATGCAATGTAAATAGTATTTCAACTTATAAGATCAAGCCTGAATGTTGCCCAGGTCTTGTTATGGACATATGCTGTTCCAATGTCTGTGGAGTCATGAATAGTGCTAAACATTGTGTAATCATTAGTGACTCTCCATTTCTATTCCTATAAAGGAAAGATGGTCATTCATGAAGCACACAAAGATGATTAGGCCTAGGATTTTACCCTGAGGAGCTCTTGAAATCTTGATACTGTGATGATTGATGCCCAAGCACAAAGCCATAAATTCCATTTTCTGTGTCTGAAGCTGTCAGCTATAGAGTTCATTAGCGGAATAGTTTAATAATGTGACATTCAATCATATGATGTTCCATTATTGGTGACATTTGGTACTGCCCAAAAATAAGGCAGAATGTCTGGGGAGTGTTTCAGGAGGTCACTCAAGATAGTTCAAGTGTCAGTGAGCTGCAGTTCAAGGTCAGTCCATTTTTGAATTTAGCTGTCAGAGAAGAGAGCAGCGGGCTGAAAATGGCTTCACAAGGATCTAGTGATTGGAATGATGTCAGCCAAGTGGACCTCATAGAATATAAGGTATCTGATTGGGGCTGTTAACCTGGTTTAATCAGTGAGTCCTGGCTGACAGATAAAAAACAAGAGTGTCAGGGTTTCTGCATACTTCAGGAGCCAACTCAGTGCTAGCTGGGTCAGTGTCAAATACTACACATGTGTAAATACAGGCTGACTTGGAGATACTTCAAGGGGCAAAATAGAGTTGAAGAAACCCAAGTACACTGCTGCCATGATCAGCTGACTTTCAACTTAGAATCAGACCATTGTAAGTTTGAATCTGGTTGCCTGGCAACTACTTGAAGGCCAAAGAAGTAGCAATAATGCTTCCAGACTAAATATGAGGGTTCTTCAGAGAGCATGAAGCTAGACCTACAAATATGAAGATTTGAGATCTCTTGTGAAGATGATGAAGTTCTAGTGAGATTTGGTGACCCATAGTGTCACAAACAACGAGGTGGGTTGCTGAGAATTCAGTGAGAACTATCTTGCTCCCATTAGTTATTTGATAAGTTCAGTGAGATATTCAGTTCACTGTTTATCTGGTGACCAATGTTTACCTCATGTTAATTCTCCATTGTAAGTTACGTGTAAACAACAAGTAGTTTTACTTTTCTAAATGTACAGTAGCATTTATTTTATTTATATAAAATGGTGGAATCTTGTGTCTTTATTGGCTTAAATACAGGCATCATTGCTCCCTAACTAAATCGTAATCAATTTTGATGACTGACACCCAGTCTGGGTTCCAACAGCATCAGTCAGTAGGGCCTAGGTCTAAACATGAACAAAACAGCTGAATTCCAAAGGTGAGGTGAGTAACTGCCCTTGACATCAAGGCCACATTTGATAGAGTGTGGCATCAAGAAGATCTAGCAAACCTAGAGTCATTGGGATTCAGTGGACTAATCTCCATTAGTTAGAGTTGTATCTGGCACACAGGAGGTGGCTGTGGGTTGTTGGGTTCAAAATTGGCAAGTAACATTCACACCACACAAATACTAGGTAATGACCATGTTCAACAAAACTGAATCTAACCATCATTCCTTGACATTCAATGGAATTACCATTACTAAACACTCATTATTCACATCCTGGAGGTTACAGTTGACCAGAAACTGAATTGGACTGGGCTAGCCATAAATACAATGACTAAAATAAGAGGTCAAAGACTAGGAGGCCTGTAGTGAGTAACTCATTTTCTGACTCTCCAGAATCTGTCCATCATCAACAAGTCAGAGTGAGTTCAGCTCCAACATCACTCAAGAAGCTTGACACCATCGAAGACAAAGTGGCCCACTTGATTGGCACCTCATCCACAATAACCACTACTTCACCACTGACACTCATATAACAATATGCACCATCTACAGGAAGCACTGCAGGAATTCACGAGCACCTTACAAACCACAATCACTTCCAATCAGAGGGACAATGATAGTAGATACAAGGGACCACCATCACCTGTAAGATCCGCTCACCAACCTGATTTGGAAATGTATTTCTCCTTCAATGTTTGTGGTTCAAAATCCTGGATCTCCCTCCTGAACGGTCTACCTGCGGTTCAAGAGGCAACTCACCACCACCTTCCCAAGGACAACAAGAAATGGGCAATAAATGCTGGCCCAGCCAGAAACACCCATATTTCATGTATGAGCTTTCTAAAAATCGGTAATCTCATCCGGGAATATAGCATAAGTTTGGTGGTCTTGTCTACTACATTAGATTACTTACAGTGTGGAAACAGGTCCTTCGCCCAACAAGTCCACACCAACCCGCAACCCACCCCCTTACATTATCCCTTAAACTAACATTACGGGCAATTTAGCATGGTCAATTCACCTAACCTGCACATTTTTGGACTGTGGGAGGAAACCGGACCACCCGGAGGAAACCCACGCAGACATGGGGAGAATGTGCAAACTCCACACAGTCAGTCGCTTGAGGTGGGAATTGAACCTGGGTCTGCTGGCGCTGTGAAGCAGCAGTGCTAACCACTGTGCCACCGTGCTGCCCATATTGATATCAATGTAATGCTTCCTTTCTAGTCATAACAACCATCTTCCTTTGTGTTAGGTGTATCTCCAGTCACTGAAGGATTATTTACCCTGGTTCCAATGATTCCAATTTTGATTGGGCTTTTTAATGCCAGACTCAGTTAAAGCATCCCTGTATCAAGGGCAGCCACACTGCCCTCACCTCTGGAGTTCAATTCTTTTGTCCATGTTTAGACCAAGGTTGTAATGGGGTTAGAGGCCAAATGATCTCGATGGGACGCAAAGTGTGTAGTAGTCAGCAGGCTATTGTGATGCAATTGGCACTAGATAGCACTGTCCATTTGGTTTCTGAATTAAATATGTTGGTTGAAACTGAAACCAACATGGTCATTCTAAAAGATGAGACTTAACAAAAAATCGAGGTCTTTTTCAATATATCATTTCAGTGGCATCACACTGTAAACTTTTGCTATAAATTCTGTGTCTTACGATCTTATACACCACAATCACCTGATGGAGCAGCTCTCTGAAAGCTAGTGCTTCCAAATAAACCTGTTGGACTATAACCTGGTACTGTGTGATTTTTAACATGATACTTTCCAACACTTCTTTTCACAGGGCAAGAATGTCCAGCAAGGCTAAACATTATAATTTTCTTAAATAGGGGAACAGATACCTTAACATTGATCTTATAATGCCACATGATTAGCACCAGTGTATACCATAAAAAAATGTTGACAATAAAATGCAGCCACCCCCACAGTGAAAATGTCATAGGAAAGAGGAATCCACAGCAGGCCACTTGTTGCCCACTGCTCTCCTCCTGTCAGCACCTGACATTTATTTCTTTATTCCTTTATTATTCTGTTTTATTCCTGTGATTTCATATTTTTCTAATTTATTCCTAAGAATCTGTATTTAAGTATCTGTACTAAGCTAAATAGGTTGGGGATATTTTTCCTGGACCATTGGATACTGAGGGATGACCTTATAGAGGTTTAGAAAACCATAAGGGCATGGATAGGGTGAATAACCAAAGTCTTTTCCCTGGAGTGAGGGAGTACAGAACTAGAGGGTATCGGTTTAATATGAGAAGGGAAAGATTTAAGAAGGACATGAAGGGCAACTTTTTCAGACAGAGGCAGGTGCCTGTGTAGAATAAGCTGCCAAAGAAGTGGTGGATGGTGGTAAAATTACAACATTTAAAAGGCATTTTAAAGATAGATGAATAGGAAGGGCTTGGAGGGATAGGGACCAAATGCTGGCAAATTGGTCGAGATTAATTTAATATATCTGGTCGACCTGGATGATTTGGACAGGTCATTTTACATACTGCACAGCTCTATGACTCGATGAGAAGAGAGACTGAACAATTTAGGCATATGAATTTACAAGAATAAAAGGAGATCTAATTGACATATGAAAGGTGCTAAGGATGTATCGCAAAGCAGATGTAGCAAGGATGTTTCCTTGTGGAGAACTTTAAAATGAGAGCTCACAGTTTTAGGATAAGGGGTAGCTGATTTAACACAGAAATGAAGACAAAGTACTTCTCTCAATGGGTCGTGAATCTGTGGAATTTACTATTCCAGTTTGCGGTGGATGTTGGGACATTGAGTAAATTTAAGCAGGAGATTGACAGATATGTAATTAGCAATAGGTTGAAGGGTTGTGGAGAGTGTGCAGGAAAGTAAAAGCGAAGATGAGATCAGCTGTGATCATATTAGATGGAGCAGAGGCTCAAACTCTTGAATTGCTCATTCCTGCTCCAAGTTCTTCCAATTCTTGAGTTTCAATTAAAGAGCTGAGAATCTTTAAAATAAACTTTGCACCTGGCTGGAGTTATACTGCATTTCAGGTAAACTTCAAAAGGACTATAATTAATGACTGCATCTGATTCATTTCTTCTTTTAATTTGTTGGGGAATTAGATTTTTGACCCAAACCAAAATTTTCACTTTAAGTAACACCCTCATACCACTTCTCTTTTGACATAATAGTGATAATGTAACTAGTGTGAATTGGTTTAGCTCAGCTGACAGAGCAGTGCGATTCCAACAGTGCGGATTCAGTTCCCATCACTGGTTTGAGGATACCATGAAGGACTGTCCTACTCAACCTCTTCCCTTGCCTGAGTTCTGGTGGTCCTCAGGTTGAATCACCACAAGTTGCTTCTCCCTAATGAGAGTGCAGCCACTATGGCTACACAACAAAATGTAACTGTGTATCAACACTGAAACAGGAGTAGGCCATTCAGTCTTTCAAAATTTTATGTTATTATGCTCAATCATAGCTGAACTTCAATCTGCTTCACTTATTTGCATTTTCTCCTCATAGTTTGATATCTTTATCTAACCAAAGTCTATAAATAGGGATCGACAATACCTCAATCCATCATCAGTGTTCACATTTAAACAAACTCTTGCAACATCATAACTTACTAATTAACATCAAAGCAATTTACTATTGCAGATATTGTATGAAAAATGTTGCAACATACAATGTAAACCTTTAAAAGGTTTACAGGATTCAGTTTAAAGAAAATGTGGAATTAAATCACTCAGCTAATGCAGAATCAGTAAGGTAATTTTGGTTTTGAAATTCCAAAAGATCTGCTGCTTTAATTATGCATAAACTGCAGAGAATCAATGTAAATATTTGAGAAAATCTATTTATGTTCCTTCACTTTGGAATTCCACCAGTGTCCAATCACCAATAAAGCAGGAGATTTGAACAATGCTTGGAATTTCATTGAAATTGTGGTCTTAATGTATCCAACACTCAAATATAATTAATTATATAATAAAGTTTATATCTTATGAACTAATTGTTGTTCTTGTGAAATAAGCCACTATTTTGAAATCACACTGTGAGACTTTGGTCATTTTTTTAGCATTCTATTTCTGTGAAAACAATTATTTGAAGCTCCCTGGCTATTTTATGTATGTATGTATATTATTTATTTAATTAAATTGCTAATTTCTCATAAATTTTATACGATCATAGTTTTCATTGCATTTAATATTGTTAGATATGAAATCAAGTGTCTTTTGTTAACTTTTTATCATTTTTACTATCTCAATCTTGAAGTGGTCAGTTTCTTAGAATTTTTTAAAGAAATATAGTGTAGAGCGATGCGTTGAGTCTTAATGGTCACTAAAATACCAATGCATGCACTCAGTTGAGTCAAACTGTGACATAAAAATGACACTGTGGGTGTATTTATACTCCATTGATTGCAGACATTCACAAAGGCAGCAATTTGCCTTCGAGAGTAATGCTTTCCTTTTACGTGATGTTCAAATATTTTTAAATCGACATTTTAAATATCAGTTTCTCAGACTTGTAGATTTCAGTGTGAGGTGCTTGATTTGTCAGTGGATTGACTAATAAGACAGATTATTTGGATACATTGCATATGGAACTTATTCAGTATGGGAACTCTGGGGGTACTTTATGCATTCTGGGTAACCTCATGTGCAGGAATTGCTGCCTGTTGTTTGAGCGCATGTTACAATCAGCATGTGACAAATGAATAGAGCCACTGCAGTGCAATTGAAAATCAAAGACTGAGTACTGACTGATGTGGTCACCTCCGAAGGCAATGTGAGGAAACAACATTAGGGAATGGGAAAGGCACAGGTAGTGTAGAAGTTCCCCAAATCAGTAAACTTGAAAACTAGATTATACTTTTGGATAAGGAGATTTGGTCAGAACTTCTTGAAGAAGTGCAGCAATAATCAAAACTGGCAGATAGAAAACTGCTGAAACACCAGAAAGATTTGAAATGCAACAGTCATAGGTGAGTCAATAGTTACGGGCAAAGCAACTGCATGCGTGAGTCCCAAATACTGTCTGTCTTGTGTCAGGCAAATAGTAAATGCTGTAACTTCCTTCATTATGGAATCACTTCCTTTCTTGTACCAAAATGATGAACATGTTCAGTGTGCATTGGTTGGACTGAAAGGCCTGTTTCCATGATCTGTGAATATATGACTCGACATGAATTATAAATGTAGATTAACAGATATTAAATATTATCCATGATTTGTCTGACTCAGTCTAATATTACTAACAATTGATATATTTTGTTCCATTAGGTAATCCAGTGATCAGGGATGTGTCTCAGCCAGCTCTGGTCAGCATCCTGAGAGGAAAGCCAGCCACATTAAACTGTACATTCAATTATATTGCAAATGACAGTAATTGGATCTATGTATTCTGGTACAAGACCTCACATGGGATGACTGAGAGATACAATTCAGAGAATAATCTGACCTGCATCCCTGACATTGCTCCAGGTATTTTTCACCACTGTGCTGCAACTCTGAAGATCGAAAACATTTCTTTTAGAATGTCTGATTCGAATTATACATGTGTCGTGAAGGTACCAACTATCTACCCACCAATCGAGGAAAAAGGACCAGGAACACAATTGCATGTTGTTGGTAAAGTGTATATTCATTTATAAATATGTCCACATATGAAATAACTATTTTTACAAAGCATCAAAAATTTAAAGTTAATGGAATATCATGTCCTTTGATTTCATAATGAATTGCTGCAAGCATGAGCTGGATTTTGAATTTTAGTATCCCAGTCTTGAGGCCAAGCTGAGGTTGTGACCCTTCGCCATGACAGGGCAGGCACGTCCTTATGATTTTTGGCCAGAGATTGTGCATTCTGAAGCTGGTGGGATTGGCCGGTGAAGCTGGAAGGTCAACAAGATGACCTCCAGCAATCCACCTTTGAAGGTAAAGGAGAGAGATTGTGCCCCCATCATGAGATGCTTTCTTTGCACTTTTGAATCTTAACAAGCAAAACATGGCACTGACTGTTAGGCCACCACTGTGGAAGGAGGAGCTCTAAATAGGGTGGCCCGTAGCCACAGTTGTGACTAAGTAGACAGGGAGGGTCTCCAGCCTATTGCACTAACCACCATGCCTACTATTTGGAAATCACCTTCAGGGAGTTGGCTTGCTCTTGAAATTCCATTAGGCCACTGAAAATTGGCTTCAATTGACTTTCCATTTTCTTGAATTAGCCTTGAGTCATTTGTTGCCTGGTGGTAGGATGATATTGGTAAACTGGCATGCAATGGTACTGAATTATGCAGCCACCCACTGTCTCCATACTTGCTACTGCAATGGGGCGGAAATTCAGTCATGTGTAAGTGCAGTTACATGCAAGATAATTATTTAATTATGTCTGATGCAAGATTGAATCAACTAATTGAGAATTCTCACTGGGAGACTGCAAAATGTGTTTTTGGATATATATGCAATCACTTAGAAATTGACATCATTAACTGCAATAGCTCTAATTAGGCTTCTTATTTCAATATTCATATGCTGGCACACTAGAATTCAACAATTCGCATTCTAACTTTTATCGTCTCAATCTTTTTTAATATTTCAAATTAACTTAAGATCTTGTAAAGAAATCCATTTTTTTAGATCATTCATTCCTTGTATATGCAGTATCTTATATAAAATATTTTCCATTACTCCCACACAATTTCTGGATACCTATTGGTCTCTTAAAACAACAATGTAATTATGAAGCATCATGTCAATATAAAGAGGATGTTTACAGCAGATATGTTACAATAAGTGATCCATGGCATAGGAAGAGCTGAGTTCTACTTTGGAATGCAACTGAACAGTTTGGGCTTAAAGATGTGCAAGTCCAAAGATGTGCAAGTAAGGCAGATTGGCTATGATAAGTTGCCCATAGTGTTCACGGATGTGCAGGCTAGGTGGGTTAGCCATGGGAAATGCAGGGGCATAAGGATAGGGGGATAGGTCTGGATGGGATGATGTTTAGTATGGAGCTGTTGGGATGAATGGCCTGTTTTCACACTCTAGAGATTCTATGGTGATTCTATAATGTAACATTCTGAAATTCCCATTGAAAACAAAATGAGGCTTCATGTAAACCAGTACATTTTTGACAAAATCTTAAGCATGAATAACTGAAAGACAATTAGTTCCACTCATAGAAAAGAACTTTTATGTGACGGACACTCAATGGATTAGTCAATCTTCCAAAACGGAGATAAAAATTATAAGCTCTGCATAACCTCTGCATGATTAATTTATTGAAATGAAGTTGCCAAGTGCATTGCATGTGTAGAACCTGCTTGACATTAACTTGTTATTGTCTTCTTTAGTATTTATATTCAACATGATTTATTTTGCATTTTATGTTACAGTTCCACCATCTCCTCCAGCAATTTCTGTTACTCAGGAAACATTAGTAGCAGAGAAGGCATCCTCACTGTACTGCCTTGCTGGGGGATTTTATCCTCAGTCTATCTCCATTAAATGGTTGCAAGCAATCCTAGACAATTCTCAAACTTCACCAGCAGATGCTGAAACAAGATACAGGACTCAAGAGTTCACCTTCAGCAACATGGATGGAACATTTAACACTACTAGTCAATTGACGTTTGTTCCCACTTCACAAGACCATGGATTAATCTATACTTGTCAGGTCCATCATTCAACTAGTGAAAAACAAATAATAAAGCAGATAAGGCTAAAGGTGAATTGTAAGTATATTACCTTAATGTGTTTTTCTGATGGGCGTAACTGTGGCATACACCTAATGTAAGCCTGAAGGGGCCTAGATGTCAATTATTTCACTGAAGCTTTACAAGACGATCATGCAATTTTAGCCTAGAGTATACATATGATGACAGGCTGAGTTGGAATGTCCAAGATAACGTTGCCCTTTCAACTCTGCTATATGGGTCCAAAATTCAACTCAGATGATTGAGATGAAGACATTCTGGTTGTAATCACCATAAAGAGTACAAGAATCTCAATGAACCTGGTCCTGCAGGTGGAGTGTTTTTTTATTGAACTTATCATTTATAGTGTAGAAAGAATTCAACTTTGAATCTGAATGTGGTTGGATTTGGGAAATGCCATGTGATAATTGGAATTGCAATGCCCTTGAAGTAAACTAACTTGAAGAACACTGGTAGGTAGGAACACTGGAACTACAGCTGTGATGTAAGAGTAAATTGAAAAGTTCCTCTGAAGAACTTGCACAGTTCTGGTGGGCGAAATATGTGCCTTACAATTTGATAATATTTTAAAATTTGTTCATAGAAGTGATAAGTTGGATCTGTGCTTATTCCTCCCTGAAATGAATGGTTTCAAACCAATGGATCCATGTCTAAACTGAGGAAAATAATGATAAAAAGAGAAACCAGGAGACATTTCTTTCACATACTCAAAAACTTAGATTAAGGGAAATTTTGAGATGATGAGGTTTATCTTCATAAAATGGTTTTAGGGCTTTTCACTATTCACAAAACATCTTGACAAAGACAGACTAATTTTCTGGGAGAGAATGATGGAATACAGTTTTACACTTAAAGCTTTGCATACTTTTTATCACAACCACATACCTGGGGAGCAATGACTATGATTATTGTGTGATACAAGAGGAAAGGAGGCAGAAATTCGATAGCAAGTTAACGTTTTTCTCTCTCGCACATTTTTAGTACTAATTTGAATGTAATCTTGTGAGTAGTTGTCTGTTTGTCTTTTGCTTAGGAATTAATGTGAATAAGATTCTATTTGACAATCAGTTCTTCCATAAGTGCTTTGTTTTTAAAGAGTTATGTGGCCTGGCAAATTACAATACAGAAAGGATTAATTTGAATGCTTTTAATTCCAGTCAGTTTTACTTATTCTCTGACATATTCTCTGAGGTTGAGTCTGCTTCTATGACTAATTATTTCTCATTTCCTTTGCTCTGATTCAGATGGTCCAAAACTTGTCATATATTACAGGACTTCTGACACAGATATGTTCCATCGACTGGACCAAGGCCACGTCCATGTTAAGCATCAGACATTTCTTGAACTAAACTGTACAGTGGACAGTAACCCAGTAGCCACAGTGATATGGAAAAAGATATCCCAGGAACAAAGCTTGCAATTGGCTGCTGGAGTTACAATTTCAATGCTGAAGATAGCAAGTATTGAATATTCAGACAGTGGAGCATATCTTTGTGGAGCACAAAATGATTATGGCTTTCAAGAATTTCCTGTAAATATATATCTAAAATCCGATTTGGGAAGTAAGTGCAAGAGCGAATGCTCCTCTCTTTATAAATACTCGGTTCAGAACAAACTGAGATATGAGTAATTAATTAGAAATGGAATTTATTTTTTCCAAGACCTATTCATTTGCCAAACCGGGATAATGTGTTCCTATAGAATATGGCCTATAGATAAAATAGTTAGAGACAGAATAACTGCAGATGCTGGAATCCAAGGTAGATAAGCAGGAGGTTGGAAGAACACAGCAAGCCAGGCAGCGTAAGGAGGTAGACAAGTAGATTCCCGAGTTACACCCGAAATGTCGACTTCTCCACCTCTTGGTGCTGCCTGGCTTGCTGTATTCTTCAGCCTCCCGTTTGTCTACCTATAGATAAACAATGCAAGTGATCAATATGGTCATAAGCAATACAAAATAGAATCTCAAAGACAATAGGTAAATGCATGAATTCTTCAATGTTTAATCTTTAGTTCTTCAACATGACAAAAATATATATGGATTTGTCTTCCATTCTGAGAGATTACTAGAAATTTCATTTTCCTTCACTTGAACCATCTAACTCTAACGAGATTGCGAAATATTCATATGTACGTGACCAGGCACTCATCGAAAAAGTCTGTATTCCACAGAGAAGTTAACCACAAAGAGGAACACCACTTTAGGTCTTAGTTTGAAAGTTTACTTGTGGAAGCTGAAGGAAGCCCAGGCCAATTGGAAACCAGGCAAATGATATTTAACTTCAGCAGAAAGTGGAGTAGTAGGGGAGAAGAATAAACAGAGAATGGGGCAAAGGAGGTTTAGAAGAGAGAGAGGAAGAGGAGAGAGAAAGGGTGATGAGAGAGGAGGATGGAAGAGGAGGGATGGGGAGGAGAAGAGGAGATGAGGAAGAAAAGGGAAAGCACAGGAGACAGGAAGAGAAATGGGGTGGGAGAGGAGTCTGGGGAGCAAAGGTGTTTGGAGAATATGGAATGTGGGTGGGAGAGGGAAGCAGAAGGGGATGAAGAAGGTGGAGGGAGGAAGATAGAGAGGAGGAAATGAGGGGGAGAGGAGAGAGGGAGGGGGAAGGTAGAGG
Source organism: Chiloscyllium punctatum (assembly GCF_047496795.1). NCBI lineage: Eukaryota > Metazoa > Chordata > Chondrichthyes > Orectolobiformes > Hemiscylliidae > Chiloscyllium > Chiloscyllium punctatum. The sequence goes on along the minus strand of NC_092761.1, from coordinate 67,775,633 downwards.
GACATGGAGTGAAAGGTGCTGATGAAGGGGTGATCTCCTTTGGGGGTATCTTGTGCTTATCTGAGGCACATCTCAAAAGCCCTTTAACCTCCCGTTCCCAGTTCACTTAGACATGCAAACCTGGTAAAAACTTACTGGACACTTTGGTACCATTGTTGTGTGCTTCCCACTGGAACTGCCCACAATCCCTAAGGTGGCCACTGCCAAGCCTGGCGCTGCACGTCTGCTGAGCTCATATCCCTACAAGCAGCATGTCCTCCCTAAACAGGAGCAGAAATCTAATCTGAAGTGAATCAATGTTCCTCCCAGTGTTAAATGGTGCAGGGCAGCTAGTATGTCTGTTGGTGGGCTTGCCCACAACTGTTTAGTCAGGACAGGAGATGAGACCTGTTAGACTCATCATTTCCTGCGTTGTTAGAATCAGGTCCTGACCTGAAATGTCGACGCTGCTTGACCTGCTGTACTTTCTCCAGCTCCACACTTTATCGACTTTGGTGGCACGGTGGCACAGTGGTTAGCACTGCTGCCTCACAGCGCCAGAGACCCGGGTTCAATTCCCGCCTCAGGTGACTGACAGTGTGGAGTTTGCACATTCTCCCCGTGTCTGCGTGGGTTTCCTCCCACAGTCCAAAGATGTGCAGGCCAGGTGAATTGGCCATGCTAAATTGCCCATAGTGTTAGGTGAAGGGGTAAATGTAGGGGTAGGGTGGGTTGCACTTCGGCGGGTCGGTGTGGATTTGTTGGGCCGAAGGGCCTGTTTCCACACTAAGTAATCAAATCTAACCAGGCCAAGCAGTGACCATGACACAGGGATGGCTTTTTAATGTACCTGACCAGCTTGGTATGGAGCGGTCCTCTGAAGCAACCCATTGTCACCCCTCTTCCCCCACGCCCTCTCCAGATCCCTGTCTCTCTCTTCCTCATATCCCTTCCAAGTGCCCCATGAAATCCAGCCCTGCACATTTTATGGCGTCAATTCTCTGTAAGTTGCTCGTGTTGATATCTGATACATCAGTATAATTAATCTCTGCCAATCGCAACGCATCTTCTTCCACACTCCTTAAGAGCCCCAGCCTTCTTTGAGTCCTCTAAAACAGAAGTTAAATACAAGTTAACATAGAAATGTCAAAATACTGGTAAAATAAGGGCAATAGCTTATCTTGATACCCAGACTGCACACTGGAAACATTTGAAAACCACTCAAGCACAGATGTATTCGAAACTTTTCCACCTATTCGAGGTTAGAATAGAATCAGATTGCTATTGAGGTTTTTGAGGCTGCCGGAAGCCATGTCATAAAAACTGAACTGAGGCATTATACGAACAACCGAGGGAACAAATTTATTTGTCATTGTGAGCTATGAAAATTAAAACAAAAATGTTTATTTGTTTGAAACTTTACTTTGTATTTTGTACCTTTTATTCCAGTAAACCTGGAGTATAATTTAATTCATAGTGATCACCAATCATTAATGCTAAAGTGGACTGGATGAAACTCAAACTGCTTTTCTTTTCCTTCACAGGTAGTTTTCCGGTGAGATCTGTAATATTTCTAGTCTTTCTGGTCTCTGTCATTTCGTTTCTGATCTGGGGCAGTGAATGGAAAGGTAAATTTATCAATTGTTGACATCAAGCACAAATGTGAGCTGACAGTTATAAAAGATACCGACTCATTTACAAAAAAAAAACAACTGTGGATGGTGGAAATCTGAAACAAAAACTGAAACTGCTGGAGAAACTCAGCAGGTCTGGCAGCAATTGTAGAGAGAAAGCAGAATTAACCTTTCAGGTTCAGTGATCCTGAGTTCTGAAGAAGGGTCACGAGACAGGAAATGTTAATTCTGCTTTCGCTCCACAGACACTGCAAGAACCTGCTGAGTTTCTCCAGCAATTTCTGTTTTTATGTTGACTAGTTGATATGATGCGATTTATTTTACTAGGAGACTTCCCCTTTGTTATAGGTGCTCAGTGGCTGAAGGGCTGAATATCAGGTAGGAGATACACACTGACGGTCACTTCCTAGGCCCTTGCTCTAGGCACCCTCTGCTTTCCTGTCTCTATGACCATCATTCTGTGGGTCTTGTCCCCACTTGTTTACATGTGGCCTGGGTCACTTTGTGATCCTGGAACTCTGAGGCTTATTCATTTTTGGGAACAGCCAAGGCCTTCCAATTGTTGCCACGAACAAAAGAACCGTGAGCCCTAGTGCTCAGTCAGGAATATTTCAACCCTCGGGATCTAGACTCCAGGAGAAGGCCTGCAGATGGACTACCTGCACCACTTGATTGGCAAGTTGTTCAGTGGGTCTTCTCAAAAACAGAGGCCCTTACAAGTCTCTTGGTGGCTCTCTGGCTGACAGGTAGGAACTCCAAAGCCGCGTAAAGATTCCATCCACTGTTCAAATACAAGCAAAGGAGCATGAAAGACAGGTAACCAGGGCAGCTAACACAATGTTGGCTACTACTTCAAGAGAGTTGGAGTACAAGATTAGGGAAATCTTTTATAAGGGGCTGGTGAGACCACATCTCGAGTTCTGTGAGGAGTATTATACTGCTTATTTAAGGTCCACTTATTTAAAGAAATATATTTTTCATTGGAGGCAATTCAGTGAAGGTTCATGAGGATGATCCCTGTTAAGAAGGAATTGCCCTTTGAACAAAGATTAAACAAATTGGCACTCTGTTCACTAGAATTTAGAAAAATGAGAGTTGATCTCATTGAAACACACAGGATTCTTAACTGGCTTAACAGGGCAAATGATGAAAGGATGTTTCCCTCAGCGGGAAAGGCTGGAACCAGAGGGAAAAGTTTTGGAATATAGGGGTGCCAATTTAAGACTGAAATGGGAAGGGATTTCTTGTCACAGAGGGTTGAGAGTCTTTGGAACTCCTTGCCATAGAGAACTGTGGAGGCAGAGTCTGTTTTTATATTTAAAGGTGAGTTCGATTCTTGAATAACCAAAGAATCAAGGGCTATGGAGAAAGAATTGGAATATGTACGTGAAGATCAGCCGTGATCCTATTGAATGGTGGAACAGGCCTGAGGAGCCGATTGGCCTACTTCTGTTCCTTCTTATAGTCTTTTATAGGAGCAGTCAAATACATCATGAAACAGATAAGAAATGCAGATGAGAAAGGCCTCAATGCAATAATAATCAAATAAAGCTTAAAGAAATCATCTTCTAGCAACAAAGCATATGCAGAGACTGGCAGGAGGAAAAAATACTCTAATTGCAGAGAATTCCTAATAATGTAAAATTCTTCTCATTTCACAGATCGATACTGCCCTTGCAACTCTAGGTAAGCCACAACCTAAGCTCTTTAGTTCTTTAGTAGAAACTTCTCTAGTAAAACTGTTGAATCAACAACTGTTCAAGATAATTTGCAGAGGCACTATGCATACAGGAAACAAACCCTAATCGTTGCTATGTACAGGAAATTCTAAACCTCAGACAGGCACTAATTTTGTTTTGTACTTTCACAGTTATCAGAGTTCAACTGAACTGAAGTTTCCAAAAGTAAACAACAGGGCTAGACCCAGGAGGATGTTGCAATTATCAGGCTGGAAGCAATAAATACCAGCTCTCTTATCTCAAAAACCATCAACATTCCCCAGCCCCCACAGTCTCCAAGTCAACCCCAGGATCCAATTTTCCCCCAAAACTTCTGACCACATCCCTCACTATGAGTCTGCCAGGATCACTACCCCATATGAGCCCAGAATAAACCTAAGCTCAGAATTGACCTTTCTAGGATAAAGACATGAGTCCCCATAAGAGTTATCAACATTGCTTCTGTAATCATCCTTGTAGAAGTGAAAGCCAGGTCTGTAAGTTTGGAGAAATCAGTTGGCAATGACACACACACTTCCAGACTACATAGGGGAGCCCTGATGTCTGGGTTTCCCATGTCTTACTGAAAGTGTGGTGAAGTTGGGGCCAATTGAAGCTTTCAAAAGTCAATTTGAGGACTACCTGAAAAAAGTAACAGTTTCCAGCTTTGGGGAAAGTTAAGGGACTGCCATGAGGGGAATTCCTTGTTCAGACGGACAACACCAACAGTATGAGCCCAATAGTTTCCTTTTGTGCTGTAAGCACTCTATGTTGTCTGTAGACTACCCATTCCAGGCTGGTCAGTTACGTTAAAAACCAGCCCTGTTGCTTGATCCCTGCCTGACCTGGAATAGTCATTCTAACACAAAGCAAATGTACAGTTTGAGACATGCATTGGAGGCACGCATTACCAGTATCTCTATGCAAGTTAACTCCAAATCTTCAGATAACATGTAGGCCAGGAGATGGATTGGATAAAGGACTGATTCCTGGTTGGCTCTGGAAGAAGTCAGGTGGGCTAGGAGAGAAGCTGTTGCCGGAGATGCTTTGTTTTAGGTGGGATGGGTGAATTGGAACCTGACAAGGATGATTCGTCTGAGCTAATAACATGGAAGAGATGTGGAGATGAGGATGATGTGATTTATTATAATAGGCTCCAGAGAAATCAAAAAACATAAAATGCAATACAGTGTCATAGTCATAGTCATGGCAGGAGAAAAAGAGGCTAGAGGGAGGGTAATGAGTTGGAGTTTCTCAGAGATCAGGTGTTTTTTTTTCAAGAAGCAATGTAAAAGCAAAGAGGGATGCTTGACAAGGGCGAGCTATTTATAATGTCAGTAAGGTTGGGAACCAGAAAAGAAGGACAGTTGGCAATTTAGTAAAATTGGTGTCAAGGCCTCATAGATAAAATGGCTCAAAGGTGAGAAATGAATGAGAAACTGGATAAAGGTAAAGGACAGGCTGTGATAGCTTAGCAGGTAAAGAGACGGAGAAGTTGTTGGAGCAGCAGAATGGATAGTCTCAATCTTAGTGACAAAGTCCATGACCTCCTTACACTTGTTGAAAGTGTTATTGAATAGGGACAGAATACAAAGCGTTAGAAAATGGCTAACAGTGGAAAACAGAAGAATGAATTTCATTTCATGTCAAGAGAGAGAAATGGATTTACCCAAACATGAACACAGGACAACAGAATACAGATGTCTTACCCTGCATTTATAAAATCAAAATTCTAGCTCCTTATTGGAGATTCACAATAAAAAAAGCATATCACAAAGTGAAAGGAAAAACATTTAGTCACTGTTTCAAAAATAATTATTTCCTCCTCTCAAATATCCCAATACATGTAACATTCATTTCATTCCCTCAGAGCCTAGGTCATTCAGCTTCATTCAGAGGCAGTCAAAATGGGCACTGTGGTTTGAGAAGCAGGGAGCTATACTCTACCAGATCTTTGTGAGAATTTTAGTAAGTAAATTACAGGACAATAACTTGCTTGTATTGCCTTAAAGCCTTTTTATCCAGACAAGTTTATCCCTCACAGTGGCATTATCTGGTTTGTCATGATCTGGTGAAATAACTCATCATGGCTACAGTCAACAATAAATGGAGTGAGATGAATCAATGACATAATAGTTTTTAAGAACCAAAAGAACTGCGAACACTGAAAATCAGAAACAAAAACAGAAATTGCTGGAAAAGCAGGTCTACTCAGAACTGGACCCAAAACATTAACCCTGATTTCTCTCCACAGATGCTACCAGACCTGCTGAGCTTTTCCAGCAATTTCTGGAAATTTAGTTTTTGCTATGATGGGGGCATTTAAGAAATTTTTAGATAAGCAAATGAACGTGCAAGGAATGGAGAGGTATGGACCAAGGGAAGGCAGAAGGGATTAGTTTCATTTGGTGTCATGATCAGCACAACATAATTGACTGAAGGGCCTGTTCCTGTGCTGTAATGTCCTATGTTCTACATTCTATGATTCAGAGTTGGTTGTACTCTAAGGAAGAAGCTGACTTTAGAAATTAATTTGCCATACACATTTTATGTTTTATTTTCATAGGATAATCTTTGGAAAATTTACTGCTGCAGAATGAGAGAATTAATTTTAGTGTGTTACCATTGTTTATCTCATTAGGAATTCAAAGCAATGTGAGAACCAAGGAAAATCATGCAAAGTTGACCCTGTGGAAGATGCTGATGTCCATGAGGAAATAACATCAAAGTTATGAACATCTTGGGATTTTTATTTCCAATCTGTCAAGTTTTTTCTCTCCAAAGTGCCATCTAGTCCAGCAATTCACTCATGCATAGGCAAATCTAACATGTTGCTGAAGGCCCTCAGCTGCCCCACCTTTTGACAAAGCAAATGTTCTTCTCACCATAGCATCAGTTGTAGGTACTATCCCCAGTGATAAGCATTAGCTAATTGCTGTGATAGTATCCCTACCACTCAGCCACGAGGTTGGATTCAAGTCCCACGTTTTCCAGAATGTACAGTGCCAATTCTAACAGGTTGTTTAGAGAATATCTCGTCTCACCTTGTTGATTTAGTTGATATTGCTTGCCACATTTTTGACATCAATTTATTAAATTGTGTTTAAGAGAGACAATAGATGTAAGGAACCTAAAACCAGTATGACATTCACCCTGAAAAGTTTCACCACAAATATGACGTCAGACATTACTTGCAAGTAATTGGCATTACTTCGGTCTCCAAGAACGTAAAACAACAAATAGTTTGTCTGAGAATGTTAGCAGTTGTGTTTTTAATTCATGCCTTTTTCATTTAATTCGTATTCAATAATTGTTCATGACTATATGGATTGTCTCTGTTTGTAGAAACATGCAGAACTAAGATGATACAATAACTTTTCTCCTGCCCGGGTGATAAGTCTCTGCATTTCCTTTGAGCCTAAAACCTATGAATGTTTAATCTAAGGCTCAGACAATTAATTAGTCTGAGGGAATCAATCTTGGGTAATTTAATCCAACTGTGGGTAACTGAAGTAATTTGTTGTCGTTACTACATTGATTACATAAGCCATAAAGGCAGCATGGAATCATCTAGGATGCATGAAGCTATAATACTTTCAAAGTATATTTGTTGCAACATGTTTGAGGGAACGTGGGGGGGCAGGGTGATTCATCATATGATGACAATGAATATTAATTACATCTAACAAGAAACAAAAAAAAACTGCCAACGCTGAAAGTCTGAAACTAAAACAGAAATTGCTGGAGAAACTCAGCAGGTCTGGCAGCATCTGTGGAGAGAATGCAGTTTCAACATTTCAGGTCCAATGACCTCAATTGAAAGCTATTCTGAAGAAGCTTCACTGGACCTGAAACATTGAATACTTTCATTGCACTAATGCTGCCAGACCTACTGAGTTTCTCTGGCAATTTCTGTTTTTTTTTCCTCACTACATCCAGTTTTGGCAAATCTAGATGTAATTAAATGTGGTAAAGCCTAATAACACAATCACACTGTGGAACTTAGTCATTGCAAAGACGAGGTCTTACTTTTGAAATGAGTGAAACTGATGTACTAATGGACTTAAACCTTTTTAAAAATCTTCTGCATTACCTTTACTTGCTCCAAGTCATGCTTTATCTCAGCCGCTAACCCATCGGAAACCACAGAATCCCAGGAGGCCACAGTACAGTTTTTGCTCAAGTTACCCTTATTCCTAGAATTGCAAAGACTTTTCATTACCGGGCATGAAATTAATCAAATTAATTAGTGGGATAGGATGGGTCAAGGCCACAGTTAGTGATACAGATCAAACTAAACCTGAAAAGTTGACTGTAAAACCTAACTGTTACGATATTAAAGAATGAAACAAACACAATCATTTCATCCATTTTTCTTCTGACAAGACGCCACAAATTTAAAAGAAGCTGTCAATATGCAGGCTGACTTTATCAACAATTTTCATCAAATTGGCTTCAAAGTATCAGCATGCAGACTTCCATACACTTCACTGGTATTTCCTAAATACTCTAAACATAGTTACTTCAAGTGCACTGAAGTTGTGAAGGGGGATTTGGAAATATAAATACATGAAAGCAGTATGCCCTCTCATCTAACCATTGGCTTGTCATGGTCTGTCATCAGGAGATCAATTTAACAATATAGCAAACTGTCAATATTAGATGCTGTGACTGTGGTAATTCATAATCAACCAACTTTATTCTTGACATTACAGTCAAAACAGAGACAATCACCAGCAGAAATACCACACAGGCTATCTACTCGTAGGGAGCTGTCTATTTTTAAGAGACATAAAATGGCCGCAACTTAAAGAAAAGCTTGATTGAACAGCTTATTTGTAAGAGACACAAGATGGCCAAAATTTAAAAAGCATAACTCAACAATAAATGTGCCTTTGAGAAGGGAATTATTCCAAAGCAAAAGAAAGCATTATCTGATTGTCAAGATTCCAAAGAATGCAAAGACAACGATGAAGAAGATTAAAATAAATTTGCAAGATTCATAACAAAATGAAACTATAACTCAAAAGCTTTGAAAAATGGCTACAATAAGTAATTAATTCTAGTCTCATTAAGGATGTGCTCGGCCAGTAGCTAAAGTTATCTTGCAGAAATTAGCCGTTCCGTTGAAACTATTTACATTGTTAGTAAGTTCTAGTTACAGATTCTTTCAATAATCACAGAGATTTCAATACAATTATAAAACATTAAAGAGATGCCTGGTATATCTTGTCTGATTAGCTAAAAAATGTTAACAATACAAATAATTAAAAAGTTATAATTATTATTATTATCATGAGTTTTTAATAACAAAATCAACTTTTTATACAAAAAGAGGTAATGGAATTTGATAACCAGAACAATGGACAATAGCATTCAAGGAGTCCTTAGAGATAAGCATGACCAAAAGAGGTCAGCCAGTAACTTTACACTGCAATATAGAAATTTCCCAAGGCCTAGAAATTACAATAATGGTTAAATACCATATAAAAAACTCAGAACCTGGGGCTGTCTAACAGGCGTTTTACAAGGTTGGTCCCCCAGGGGTGAAGGGGAGAATACAATAAGGACATTGTGTATGATCATTGTAACACAAAGTGTATAAAAATACTGCTTGTTACTGTAAAATCAGAATGTGCAATTGATTTCTGATCTGAGCTGAAGATTAAGAAATGATTGTGTTTTCACATCGAATCCAGATTTGGGGAAGATTCTTTGGCCTTCTTGCTGCATTAACTGGTTTTGCTGAAATAAAATTCCGCTATGTGCCTCTTTCATGTCTGCCTCCTGAGTCTTTGACTCTGGTTGGGGGAATTCCGCTCTTAAAGTTAGCATGATGGGAAAAGGTATCTTTGAATTTATATAAAGTAATGTTTGGTCAATAACAACATATAACATACACAATTGTTTGATTGTTTAACCATCAACAAAGTAAATCCAAAACTAAGAGTTAGCCAGAGTTAGAATGAGTGTGTGAGTGTGATAGAGCAGAGAGAAAATGGCGGCACTCACCTTTGTCTAGTGCAGAAGACCTTTGACCTCTTTCCTGAAGACCTATTCTAACCTGAGAAACAAGCACTGACCAGGGCTGCTACCTGGATCAGTGCTGGCTTGATCTGATGGTGTGGCCTTCTATGACAGTCTGTAGCAAAAAGCATTGTCCCTTTTCTCGATCACAAAACACCTCCAGGTCCCTGTCTGCAAGTGGGTGTAAGCATTCCTTTCTGTGGCATCATGGTTTGAGGAGCATTTACTGGCTTGCTGTATCTAAAGTGATATTCAGCTGCCATACATTTGGTCCTGTCACAGAAAGTATTGACATCAATTATATACAGTTGAGGTCGAAGCACTAACTCTTCATTCACTCCACTGCTTGTAGCTTGCCAATCTACAAAAGATCCATTAATCCCTATTCAATGCTTCCTGTTAACTAACCAATCATTTATCCATGTGAATATGTTACCTCTCACACGATGTGCTCCTATCTTGTATAGTAACCTTCATGTCAAACCTGAGGAGGTGCAATTTGGAAATCCAAGAACACCACATCTCCAGATTTGCCTTTATCTACATTTTGACAAAGCCATGCTTCTTCCTCAAAAGGCTCTAATAGACTAGAAAACACCTGATTTCCCTTCAGAAAATCACATTGACCTGATCTTATAATTTTCTAAATATTCTGTTATATAGCCTCTTTAATAATAAATTCCAACAATTTTCCCGCCACTTTCTGTCTTCATCCTTTCTCGCATAATGTGTTAAATTTGTTATTTTCCAATCTTAATCCAGAATCTAAGAAGTTTGGGGAAGATTAAAACCATGGCACCTCCTATCTCTGCTGCCATTTATTTTAATAGGAGTGGACCATTGGATTCTGGGAATATCAGTATTTGGGCTTAATGGTTTTTACAACTTGGGTGATGTTCTCTTCCACCTCTGGATTTTGAAATGTCTTTGGGATGTTTTCTAAGTCTTTAAAGTGATGGTAGATACAAGTTCAATATCTCCACCATTTTGTTGCTTTCCATTATCAATTTCCAAGACTCATTTTTTAAACGTCCATTATCACCTTTAGTTACTTGTTTCTTGTTTAAATGCTAGCAGACAGTTGTTGTGCTTATATTAGAGCTCAATTTCCCTCATATTCTACACTCCTTCTTATTATTTTGTTTAAGTGATTCTTTGCTGGCTCTTAAAATCTATACAGATTTCTTAACTACCACTAGTTTTTGCAGGTTTATCATGTTTCTCTCAATTTTATGCCATACTTAACGTCCTTATTTAGACATTGCTAATATATACTTCTCAATGAGTCTTTCTTTCTCAATGGAATCAATCTTTGCCTTAGTTCAAACATGAACAAAAGAGCTGAATTTCAGAGGTGAGGAAAGAGTGACTGCCCTTGGCATCAAGGCCACATTCAACTAAGTATGGCATCAAGAAGCTCTTCCTAACCCATACTCAATATCACCTGGGACAGGGTAGCAGGTATGTGGGAACACCAACACCAGCAAGTCCCTGTCCAAAACATTCAGCATCCTGAGTTGGAAACAGATCGTTGTTCCTTCAATGTCATGGCATCAAAACCATGGAAATCTCTCCACCGACCTACAGCACATGGACTGCAGCAGTTTGAGAAGGAAGCTCATAACCAGCTTTTCAAGGGCAGCTAGGGATGGACTATAATGCTGTCCCAGCCAGTGACAAGCACATCCCACATTTGAATAAAAAAACTGAAGATGTTCGCACATGACTACACAACGTTCAACACCATTTGTGACTCCTCAAATACTGAAGTAGCCTATCTCCAAATATAGCAAGGACTCTACAATATCCAGGCCTGGGCTGAAAAGTGGCAAAAAACATTCATCCCATACAAATGCCAGGCAAAGAACATCTCCAACAAGAGACAATTTAACCATTGCCCATTGCCATTCAATGCTATCACCAGTGCTGAATCCCTTTCTAAAATCCTTGGGGGCTATCATTGACCAAAAACTGAACTGGACTAGTCATACAAGTACAATGGCTACAGAATCAGGTCAGAGGTGAGGAATCTTGCAGCGAATAACACACATCCTAATTCTTGAAAGCCTGTGCACTATCAACAAGGCACAACTGATTGAACACTTCTCACTTGCCTCAGTGTGTGCAGTTCAACAAAATTCAAAAAGCTGGACACCACCAAGACAAAGCAACCCACTTGATTGGCAACACATCCACAAACATTCAGACTCTCCAATATCAATGCTTAGTAGCAGCAGTGGTACCATCTACAAGATGCACTGCAGGAATTCAGGAATAATCCTTAGACAGTACCTTCCAAACTCACAATCACTTCCATACAGGACAAGGACAGCATATACAGAGGAACCTCGAATATCCGGCATTTGATTATCCGAATATCGGATTATCCAGCAATATCGCAAGGTCCTAATACTCGAACAATGTTATCCAACATTCGATTATCCGGAATTCGATTAACCGAATGAAATATTGCCCACCCGTGTCCTTCGAATAACTGAGGTTCCTCTGTACAGCAGATTGCCACTGCCTGCAAGTTCTCCTCCTCAATGAAAAAGAGCTATAACTTGAATACTTTAAAGATACTTCTTATTCTCATTCTGGACTTTTAAAATTCTGCATTCTCATTTTTTTTTTGTAACCGTTTCAATTGTGTAACAAAGTACCTGTACCTAGGTACCCTGTACCTAACATGACGCCGAGAGGTGACATTACAAACTGTGCACTGCACACATTTGAGTGAATGTGACAATAAAGACTAGTCTATTCTAAACCACTCACCCACCCACTGGAATTATAACATTGTTCCTTCAGGGTTGCTGGCTTAAAATCTTGGAATTCCTTCCCTATTGGCATTGTGGAGTTATCGACAGCAAATGGACTGCAATGGTTCAAGAAGGCAGCTTTTGCCACCACCTTCTCATGGGCATCCAGGGATGGACAATAAATTCTCGGCCAGCCAGTGATGCTCACATCTCAGGAATACAGAGGAACCTCGATTATCCAAAGGACACAGGCAGGCAATATTTTGTTCGGTTAATCAAATTCCAAATAATCGAATGCTGGGTAATCAAGATGCCTCTGTAAACACAAAAAAGAACACAAGTTGCTACTCTGCTCCCTTTTAAGTTATAACACTTCCTCTGGGTAAACAGGTTTTTGATAGAATAATTCAAAATATGAATAGTCGTGGAGAACACAAGTTAATCTTTGAATATTAAAAGATCATAAACATCATTGCCCTACACCTCCTCCACAGTTAATAAATATCTTTAGGTACTTTTATCTTTCTGCTGTTATTCTTGTAATTTTTTTTGCTCTTTACATTTTATCTTTTATGATGCCAGTTTCTTCATTTCCTCATGATGCCAACTGGGAATTGCTAACTGTTTACATTGTTCAGTTTCATGATAAAAACAGATAGTCAGGTACTACAAATAGTTGATTCAGAAGAACAGTTTCTTATCAGCAGAAGGGCTCACAGCCCCCTGGGCCAACAAGCCTCATTCCTTATGAAGGGTGTGTGCCCGAAACATCAACTCTCCCGCTCCTCAGATGCTGCCTGACTGGCTGTACATTTGCAGTGCCACACTCTTCAACTAAGATTGTGAAGTCTTCAGGTTGGAAAGGATTCTATAGTTTTTGCACCAATTCATGGGAAAAGGCCCTGGGGTCAGAATGCACAGGCCCTGAACCATTTGGGCTTTGACGAGAAATTTGGAAAACATGTACAAAGCCAAGTGAGGCTCTTCTTGATATTGGGACAGTAAGTTGTATTTTCTGTCTAGTTTCCAGATGTTAAGTCAAGATTCTCACTGGTGAGCAGCAAAAGGCTTATTGAAGGGTTTATCTGTCATTATTACTTGTGAAAACTATTCTAACACCTGCCAGATAGAAGTAAGAGTCTGAGAAGTCCCCACATGCAAGTCAGAATGTATACGTCATGATTCCTATTCACCGCTCACTCCTCTGGACCCAATTTGGACATCCAGTACCAACACCTCAGGGCATGGTCCATGGGCAGCAGGTATGTACACCCCATGGGCACTGGTACCTGGTCCATGCCAATCTCTCTACAACATCATGGCATATGTCCAATTCATTTACAGTGCACTTCTGCACTTTAATGCTGCACATTGGAGTTCACTGGCACCTATAATTGGGATGCTTGCTGCAAAGACACTTTGCATGTAGGGTCAGACATCCAGCTCACGGGTTAGAGCAGGCTGCTTCTCACAGCTGCTCACTTAATTTCTTAGCTCTCAGTCAATTAGCATCAGCCCAAATGTTGTCAACATTCCTTCCTTGCCTTTTAGTGCTGTGCCTCCTGAGCTGGAGTTATCAAGAGCACAATGTTTCTGCCTTAACTTGCCTTTTTGCATATAATCAGGAAACTTATCATCATTATCAGCAATCATCAGTCAAAGAGGCAGATGTATTCCTGACACAGCATGGTGGTGTACAATCTCCTACCTGCACAATGTGCCAGCAGCATACACAGCAAACACACCAAATGTGCTACCAGCAAATAGACATACCTCAAAGTCTAAGGGAAGTAATCCTTTGTTAAGATAAGGGAGATGCCTTTCAGTAAGGTAGACACAGAACAGTAAGTCAAAGGCAACTTTCAGTATTAATGCAGAGGCTTGGACATGGCCAGTCACTTGGTCAGACTTGTGATCTTTCCTCCCAGAGGGTGAGGAATAAAATAAGTCAGCCACCATCCATTTTGCATCTTTCTGACCTATTGTTTTCAGGCTGCTTCCAGGCTGTTTTCTCCTGGAATGAGAGAATGGGAGAGATTGAGTGAGATGAAAGTGGGTGTGACATTTGTTAGCACTGGAGCAGGTCAGGAAAATTTTTCTGAGTTGGCCTGAGTGAGCCGGCAGTGCAAAGGTCTCAAAGGGTTCAGTGCTGGGAATTGTATGGTGAGGGAAGATGTTACATGCAATAGTTCTGTGCTTTATCACAAGCATTAATAGAGATGGAGTAGGAAGTAGCAGAAAGAAGTGGCGGCACTTACCCTGGGGAAGCAGAGATGGTCATTGACCTTCTTTCTACACTGTTGTACGTTCCTACACAACTGAGCCCAGGTGACAACTTTGGGCCATCCTGGCAGAACCTGAAGTCACAGCCTCTTCTGTCAGTTCTATGGGAAAAGGAAGTTCCTCTTTCACACCACCTCATCCAGCAGAACCTCCAAGTCCCAGCCCTCAATGAGGGCCAGCAACCTCACTGCATCTGCCATGTCCAAGACAAATGGGGCAAACTATGCAGAGCAGCACTGGTCAGGCAGTGCATGACTGAATGCCCAATGACCTTTTGAAGATGGCACTGGGGCTAAAGAATCTGGCATATCCCAGTAGTGGCAAGGTAAGGTGAATGGGAGAACTGAGGTAGGAACCAATAATAGGGCATGGTAAGTAATGTATGAGGTGAGTTTGGGATAATAGTGTGAAAAGATTCACTAGGCCTTGCGAAGAGAACCCTTGTATGGAACTCAACAAAATGTGATTTTGCCAAAACATGATAAGATTGAGCCCTAAGATTCTCTTAAGGTTCAGTGGAAAGTGTCAGTGCTCTTGACTGTAGCAAATGCTTTTGTGAATGTGTTCAGTGACTGACACCCTGGTAACCATAAAGCAACAAAAACCTCTCATGATGAATGAAGGCAGATTTCATTCTGGAATGTCTCTTCTCCAGTATTCCCATCGGCTGGAATAATAACACACTGCATTAACTCAAGACACTAAGAAACAAAGCCAGCAAATGCAACAGCAACTCACAAACCCCAAAGTAAGTTAGCTTCTGCTGAAGCAAAAGCAAATCCACCCCTTCACAAACATAACCAACACTGTGAAGACAAGGCATATACCATCTTTTACACATTTCTAATGCAAAAAACATCTTTTTGTTCACAGGTTGAATGTCTTTTAAACATTTTATTCTTTTTAACATTATTTCAAGGATAATTTAATTTGCAAAATAAGTAATATACATCTACTCATTTGACACATCAATTCATCAACTTACTCTGAAGTTAAGTCGGTCATTAGATGATGCAGCTCAACATCAACAGTAGAAAAATTAAAAACTTTATACACAGAATTGCTCATACATGACATGTTAGAATTCAACACTTGGATATAAACACAAAAATATGTGCACTGATAAACTAGTAACAGAAAATGTGCACAATAATATACATTAGAAGAAGTCCTACAAAACGACACAGTTTCAGTGGGGTCATAGAGTTAGAGCTGTACAGCATGGAAACAGACCCTTCAGTCCAACTCATCTATGCCAACCAGATATTCTAAATTACTCTAGTCCCATTTGCCAGCATTTGGCTCATATCCCTCTAAACCCTTCCTGTTCATATACCCATCCAGATGCCTTAAAATGATGTTATTGTACCAGCCTCCACCACTTTCTCTGGCAGCTCATTCCACACATACATCACCCTCTGCATGAAAAAGTTGCCCCTTAGGTCCCTTTTAAGTCTTTCCCTTCTCACCCGAAACCTATACCCTCTAGTTTTGGAGTTAAGTTAAAATACCAGACCCTCTGGTATAAGGCATTGACAATTAATCGAATGAGAGTAACGAACAAGACATCTGTTTTTTCACTCAGACCAACTAATCTTTGATTAGATGATGCTACCTATTTCTTCGTATTTATTTCCAGCTATAATGTAGTGTCTATAAATAACATCAAAACCACCAATCTTAAAACTATACATCACTGAACAGAAGTGAGTGATGAAACAATTAGACTGTAGAAGAGTGATCCAGAAACCATTTATGAAAGTCATATTCTTCAACACTTCAAATATCATAGTTCAACCGTAACTTGTAACATAACACGGTTAACGGTTTCCATCCAAGAATGTATAGCAGCTATACTGGGATGAACAGCAACAATGCTTCAATGTAATACTCTTCTAAATAAGAGTAGTAGCATTCAAGGCATTAATTTTGTTATTCTCTCCACAGATGCTGCCAGACCTGCCTGCTTTTGCCCACACTTTGTTTTCCTTTCAGATCTCCAGCATGCAACGGATGTTACACTTGCTTCATTATTAGAATTGGATCTGCTGACTGTAACCATTGACTGCTGGTGAATGTGAATGCCAGCAACGTTTTTTAAAAGTCATTTTTAAAATGGGCACCACTAAATGACCAGCATTTATTGCCTGTCCGTAGTTGCTCTTGAAGAGGTGGTGGTGAGCTGCGATCTCAAGGGCAACTAGGGATGGGCAATAAATGCTCACCAGCCAACAACACCCACATCCTACAAGTGAATGAAAAAATGTACCAACTAAGCAACTAACATTTAATCAGACAAGGAATTTGGTAAATAATTTTTTTTTGAGTTCTTACCTGCACCATCCATTGCTACAATAAGCTGCAGACAGATTGAGAATTGGCTCCCATCTTTTAAAACTTTTGGTTGATCACAGAAACATTTTTTTTTAAGCTTGTAGTTTCTCACTCTTCTATTAAATGCTCAGATAATCAGATCAAAGTAGAGGAGCCAACTGCAAGATTGGCTTGAGAGAAATAATCAAGTAGAACAACAATCATACACACAAATATATGTGACAAGTTTACAAAAGAAAATCTAATATCATAGGATGATTAAGAATATGCAGTTTAAAACACATTTAGAATCTTGGAGTTGTTATATTTAAACCCGATACTGGGTTGTTTAGTTGATGTATCCTCAGCAATGGTGAAATTTGTAGTATCCTCGGATTCTCAGTATAGGAAGTTTCTTCAACTTGTTTTAACACTATTGCTGACCTTTGAAATGATGAAAAAAGGGAAAGGCAGAATCTTCAAGATCTTGCTGTAATCAACTTACTTTCTTTCTATTTGTTGATCTGCTAAACGGCTACTGAATTATGGTTCATTTATGTCTTCCCATTCAGGCTTCAATGCCATTCTAAGCTGGATAATTTCAGGAATATGTGCAACTTCTCAACCAAATATAGTAACAACAGTAGATGCGTGTTTCTTGATGCCTGATGCAGTTGAGTGATTTCAATGGCTTTAGAAAGAACAGTAATTTCAGTTGAAATTATTTTCCCATTGTAGACTAATGGAGAAAGTGAAGTCACATGATGTGTAGGGTGTTCTAGCTAGGTGGATAAAGAACTGGTTGAGCAACAGGAGACAGACGGTAGTAGTTGAAAGGAGTTTCTTGAAATGGAGAAAGGAGACCAGTGGTGTTCCACACGGGTCAGTATTGGGGCCACTGTTGTTTATAATATATATAAATGATCTAGAAGAAGACATTTTGTATGATCAGCAAGTTTGCAGATGACATAAAGATTGGTGGAGGAGCAGAAAGCATAAAGGACTGTCAGAGAATACAAGAGGATATAGATAGACTAGAGTGTTGGCAGAAAAGTAGCAGATGGCTTTCAATCCAGATAAATGCGAGGTAATGCATTTAGGCAAGTCTAATTGCAGAGCGAATTATACAATGAATGGGAGAAACTTGGGAAAAGTTGATGGGCAGAGAGATCTGGGCGTGCAGGTCCATTGTACCCCGAAGGTTGCTGCACAGGTGAATAGAGTGGTCAAGAAGGCATATAGTATGCTTGCCTTCATTGGACGGGGTATTGAGTATAAGAGCTGGCAAGTCATGCTAAAATTGTACAAGATATTGGTTCGGCGGCATTTAGAATACTGTGTACAGTTCTGGTCGCCACATTACCAAAAGGATGTGGACACTTTGGAGAGGGTGCATAGAAGGTTTACGAGGATGTTGCCTGGTATGGAAGGTGCTAGCTATGAAGAGAGGTTGAATAGGTTAGGTTTATTTTCACTCGACAAAATCATGAAAGGTATAGACAGGGTGGATAGAGATAAGCTTTTTCCCAAGGTGAAGAATTCAATAACGAGAGATCATGCTTTCAAGGTGAGAGGTGGAACGTTTAAGGGGGATAACGCGGTAAATACTTCACACAGAGGGTGGTGGGCGTTTGGAATGGGTTGCCAGCAGAGGTGGTAGAGGCAGGCATGGTAGATTCATTTAAGATGTGTCTGGACAGATGCATGAGTAGGTGGGGAGCAGAGGGATACAGATGCTTAGGAATTGACCGACAGGTTTAGACAGTACATTTGGATTGGCTCAGGCTTGGAGGGCCGAAGGGCCTGTTCCTGGGCTGTAAATTTTCTTTGTTCTTTGTTAAATTTTTCCATATTGGTTTCATGAATCTGTCTCAATTTGTGGTCAGAATGACTGTCACAGCCATTTTACATCCATGTTTTGTCCTTGTTAAAAACATCACAGTCTCTGAAAATCTCAGGTACTAAAATCACTTGAAGTTGAAAACTGATAGTTCTTATTTCACTGCTATTAAGACAGTATTAAATAAACAGTAAAAACTATTAGCTTTCTCATTGCTCCCTCCAATTGACTTCACTCACTTTCACCAGATCTCTCGGCTTATTTTGGGGTTTAAATCAGATTCAGGTCTCTGTCAACATGAATATTTTTGTACTGATAGATTCTCCAATTCTGAAATCTGGTCACTGTTTATAGAAGATGGTGCCTGTCTCCTTCAAATCGGACTACTAATAATCATTTGGTAGTACAGAACCTGAATATTGTTGTAAAATGACATACATTATCAAAGTCTTTCATCTTGCAGTTGTCAAGACAGAAATACCAATGCAAAGGGGACATTTCTATACTGTTGGGAACAGCATGCTGATTGGTTGGCAAGTGGATTCTGAATGGGAGGGGTGCGACTATGGAAAACACACCAGTTAGATAATGACTGATAGCAACCTGCCAAGAATTCATTAAATTAAAACCAGGCAGATTTGTTCAGATAGTTCAAGGCATGGTCCTACAGAAGGAACCAGAGAATGACTGCCCCCTGTTCTGTTGAATTGAAATGATGTGTCGATATGTTCTTTCTGCCTGCAAACACCAGGGGCTTGTGTATTAACATATTAGCTTCAAGTATGCGGAAGTGCATCTTACTACAAGCCTGACTGACACTTTAAAATTCATCATCTGTGTAATTCCGAGCACATTCATGATTATACAGTAAATGTAGTTCACTCATGTATCACATCTAATGTTAAACACCATGTTTCATGATTTGCAAGCACAGCCTGGTTGGTTACAATCAGCAACTTGTCTGTTGCAGATAGTACAACTGGAGTGTTCTTTCATAGATTTTTGCCAGACTTAATGATGTACAGATGGTATCACACCAGCACTGCAATCCTTACACTATTGTATGAATGCCAGTCCACATACAAAGAAAAATACAATTATATAATGCTTTTCAAAACTGCAGGTTATCCACACTTAATGGCTTGTTATTTTTGTAATGCAGAAACAAAAAGACAGATCATCATCTCAAGGCACTTCATCTGAATAATCAGATAAAAATTCGTCCAGGTCGTTCTGCTATAGCGGGTATTTTGTTAATGAAAATGCGCTGTCACGCGATTGGTGAATTGGGGACACAGTTTCTAAAGCGTGAACTTTTAAAATGTGTGTTGGTTGAAATGTGACTACATAGCCAACACTTCAAGCGCGATTTTTCTATAATGTGGGGGTAACGCAACCATCGTGTTATGGAAGAACTACCTGTATGTAAGAAAGATGAGAGAAATTGCTATGTTATTGAAGTTGAATAAATGCACAGAACCATCACATATCAATTCACAGTATTGAGGGAATATACAACAAAACATTAGCTTAAATAGATGGTATAATGAATAATGGTAAATAAAGTCCATTATATGCACTGTTTTTGCACAGGGCATCGAAACAAGGCAGTAGATAGCAGAAATTATGTTGTTGTTTATGACTTGTCCTTTTTATCTCCTTATGTTGACCCCGATCATAAGTTGAAATAATTTCTTGGTCGATTATACATTTTCAAAAGTCAAACTCTTATTGTCCTAAAGCTGAAAATTGTAAAATAACACAGCAAGCGGAAGTAGCCAAAATATCAAATCTGAAATAAAGAGAATAACAATAAAAATTGCATGTCATTGTTACATGCAAACAAAATTAGCAATTGCAAATAGAAATGATGATTAACATAATAAACCCTTACTAGCACGTGGGATAGGATCATATTGGAAAAGGTTAAAATTCAGTGAAAGCCGTGAATGAATATGTTAATTTATCAACTGTACAACACATATGTCAAGTTTGAGGTAAGTTACTACACTGTTGTTAGATTTAAAGATAAATTTCCAATCAAAGGTTTTGTATATTTTTCTGTGCAAAGGTGAGATACACACATACACATATACACAGAGATTCTTGGTTGGTAAGATGTGGAGCTAGAAAAGCACAGCAGTTCAGACATCATCAAAGGAGCAGGAAAGTCAACATTTCAGGTCAGGACCCTTCATTAGGGCTGGGGAGGGGGAAGGGAGCTCAGAACCATATAGAGGGAAGGGAGTAGGGCTGGGGGAAAGGTAGGTGGGATGGTGATAGGTGGATGCAGGGAGTGGGTTATTGTGTTTGGTCAGTGGGAAGGATGGAGTGGATAGGTGAGAATGACGAAGGACAGGTTAGGTCAAGTCAAGGAAACAGGCAAGAGATAGAGGGCTGGATGTGGGATGAGGTTGGGGGCGGGGAGATTTTGAAGCTGGTGGAATATATGGTGTTGTTCCTCCAGTTTGCGTATGGCCTCATTCGACAGTGGAGGAGGCCCAGGATTGACATGTTGCCAACGGAGTGGGAGGGGGAGTTAAAACGGTTGGCAAGTGGAAGGTGGTGTTGATTGGAGCATACAGAGGACAGATGCTCTGCAAACCAGTCTCCGAGTATGCATTTTGTCTCCCCAGTGTAGAGGAGACCACATCTGGAGCAATGGATGCAACAGACCAGTTGCAAAGAGGTGCAAGTGAATCCCCGTCAGATCTGAAATGATTGTTTGGGGCCTTGATGGAGATAAGAGGGGAGGTGTAGGGACAAGTGTTGCGCTTTGTGCAGTTGCAGGGAAAGGTGGCAGATGTGGAGGAGAGGTTGGTGTGCAGTGTGGACCTGATGAGGCTGTCGCGAAGTGAACAATCCCGATGGAAGGCAGATAGGGATGGGGAAGAAAATATCTGTTTGGTGGTGGGGTCTGCCTGCAGGTGGCAAAAATGGCGAAGGATGATGCATTGGATTTAGAGGCTGGTGGGGCAGTATGTGAGGATTAGAGGGATTCTATCCTTGTTGTGGTTGGGGGGAGGGAGTTTGAGGTCAGAGGTCCGGGAATGGAGGAGATATAGTTGAGGGCATTATTGATCCTGGGAGAGGAAAAATGCAGGCCTTGAAGTAGGAAGACGTCTGGGATGTCCTAGAGTAGAATCCCTCATCCTGGGAGCAGATACAGCAGTAGCAGACTGAATTGAGAGTATCGAATCTCACTTTTGCAGGACGGCAGGTGAGAGGAGGTGTAGTTGAGGCAGCTGTGGGATCCAATGGGTTTGAAATGGATGTCGGTGCTAAGTCAGTTTCTGGTGATGCAGACTGAGAGGAAGGGGAGGGAGGTATCAGATATGGTCCAGGTGAATTTGAGGTCAGGGTGGAAGGTATGGGTAAAGTTGATCAACTGTTCGAGCTCCTTGTGGGAGTACAAGGCAGTGCCGATACAATTATCAATGTTGCGGAAGAAAAGGTAGGGGATGGTCTTCGTATAGCTGCAGAAGAGGGACTGTTCCATGTATTCTACGTAAAGACAGGTATAGCTTGGAGTCAGGCAGCTACTCCTTTGGTTTATAGCAAGTGGAAGGAGTCAAAGGAATAATTGAGGGTGAGGACCAGTTCTGCCAGGTGAATAAGAGTGTCAGTAGACGAGCACTGGTTGGGCCAACGGGAGTAGAAGAAACGGAGGGCTTTTAAACTCTCTGTATGGGGGCTAAGGTGTAGAGAAACTGAATGTCCATGGTGAAGATAAGGTGTTGGAAGCTGGGGAATTGAAAGTCTTGGAGAAGATCAATGGTGTGGGTTGTGACCCGAATGTAGGTGGGGTGTCCCTGGGACAAAGGGGAGAGAATGGAGTCAAGATATGAAGAGATGAGTTCAATGGGGTAGGAGCAGACAAAAACAACGAGTCAACCGGGCCAGTTGGGTTAATAGATTTTGGCCACATAGAATCTATCTGACTATAATAGAGTCAATGATATTCCTTTGTACTATACAGTCAAATTCTATAGTCATTCAATAAAGCAAAAACCTATGTCAAGCCTACGCTTGAAATTGGATCTACAATTTGATTAGGATGAATACTTCTGATTTGAGTAATTGCAGTATTATTTTTGCAAAATTAAGCACTGATTACTCAATTGGCATTCCATATGTTACAATTTCAGAGCCTTCAACTGTAAATCAACATGGACCACATCAGTTCCTCACACACACACACCAATGAAAAAAAAACAGAAAAAAGGGACAAAAATAAAATACTGAGGCTGGAGGAAATCCGAATTCCTCAGCAGACAGACAGCAAAGCAGAGAGAGAAACAAAGTTATCATTTCCACTCAATAACTATTTGGCAGAATGATTCAGATGAAGGGTCTGACCTGAATTACTGACTCTCTTTCTTGGTCCACATATACTGTTTGACCAGATACAGCTTTCATGAGATCATGAGGGCAATGTTTGGGAATCATGAGAAACTTTTGATCTGTCCAAAATTTAGCACCTCCGTTTAAGTAATCCAAACATTCCACCTCTTCTTCTAGCTCTTTAGGACCAGTTTTTGTTTAAATATTTGTATGCTAGTGTTGTGGCTTCAAACTGAATAGCTACTGAGTGACTCAAATGCACGTAGTTCCTGTTTAAAAGAAAGTCCATCCAGGTTGACATTCTCACCTGCTTTGAAAAGTGTTCCACTGGAGAAAGATCTCGTCTGGCGTCCCTCTGTGATAAAGAGGATTTTGAGACAGGATTAAATTTAGTAATTTTATTTCAGTTGGTAAATTGGCAGTTCAGGTTTCATAAGGGAAACTTTAAAATAAAGCACAGTACCAATTCTGTACCAAAAAACACAGATGTATTAATTTTGAAAAAAAATGTTAACACTCATCTATATAGCCCAAACTAAATTGTTCCAAAGTGTACTCCATTTAATTCACGTAGTAAACAATATAGATTGTGAATACACTCACACAAAAAAAAAGTCCTTTACAAACTAGGGGAAATAAAGCAACTCTGGAGAGAATTCTGAATGTAAATCCAATTTTGCAACCCCCAGCCAGTTGTTGTGAATCTTTCAGCCAGAGGCAGATTCGCCTTGAGATTTTACTGATGGACTCAGCAAATAACATCCAAATAACCATTTTATCTGAAGCCTGCATCAGCTAACAGCTTAAAACAATACTCTAGCTTTTAATGAGGCAAGGACTGCTAACTTTAGCATATGTGCTCTGCAATATAATTTAAATTAGAGGAAGTGATTGCTGGAACCTAATTTGCACTGAATGGTAACTCATGTTGGAAACTCTAATCTTTTGCTTGCTTTCACCAATGATGTTGAATGAAAGGGGGCTGTGCAGAAACACTGGCCCTGCATGCATTTTTACAAAATGTATATTGATTAATTCTCTTCCTTTCTCAATAAACTGAAATGCAGACACCACACATCGGTTTCCTCTCGTTGTTGACTGACTGGCAGAATGTAGAAAGACACTTGTACATCAGTATTTAAGTCTTTTTGTACAGTGCACAAAGATTCACGGCAAATCTGTAGACATTCAAGGGAAGATTCTTGATCTTTACTCTGTGGATGAACCATGTTCATGTTAGGGGTGCAATCTCAAGCAACCATTGCATGTTGATAATCTAAGGATAGTGTGCATCACCTAAATTCCTTTGGATAGTTAGTGCCAGTATTCCTTTCAGCTAATCTCTAAATGTTAATCTGCTTTGGCAGTCAAATTGCAGCAATAAAAACAAAACATATGAAACAAGACAATGTTGTGTGATTTAATAATAAGCGTTTGGCTGTTTTGTTTCATTCAAACTTTCGTTCTGAAACTAACACTGCACACACACATTGCAAGAACTTAAACAAAAGGATGACAAAGCTGTTTAAGTTTTCACAAGCTTCTAATGTGCAAATCTTTCTTCCAATTTGATAAAATAAAGCCAATTAAACCACTTTGCTGCAAACTGAAAATGTCCTGGTGAAGATTTCTTGTCTGGGACTTAACTTGTCAATATAATCAGGTCTTGCAATTCAGCCTTGTAGTTTTAGGAATGCTTCCTTTCATTTATTTAAGTAAAGCCAATGATCATCAGTTGCAACTAAAATACTGGAGAACTCAGCAGCGCAATTAGTTTTATTTTTAAGCACAATCTCATTTGAGTAAATCAACACAAATTATAGCGTACTATATTTTCTGTTCACAATGTGGTCTCCTGATTTCTGGGACACCAAATGCAGACTGGGATCTTTGTAGCAGAATATCTGTATTCATTACCAGTATCATATCAATGTATAAGTCTATTCGTAAAAGAAAGCAACAGTACTATTTTATGGTTCTCTCTTTAAGAAAGAGCTTGTTTTGAAACATCTGATTGAACCCAAATTACTCTTGGTATGTTTACTTTGGGCTAACTATTAATTTTTTTTATTCTTTTGGTTCAGATTGAGGAAAGAAAGAAATCTCAAAAATCAGAAAAATTATAATTGAACATGTTTCATCATTGTTTAATTTTTATTGACACAAGCCTAAGCTGAAAAAGCTAAGAAACTACTTGCCGATGCATTTTAAGTTGGCAAACAAAAAGTTGAATTTGTCTTCGTTGTCAATTTTAAAAGAGTCAAACTCTGATCATTGAAACTAATTGCAATTAAATCCTCCAACTCCCTTCTACACACCATCAGTCAACCTGTTCAGATACTGTCATGACATATCTGTGGAGCAAATGGAATTTGAAAATACAACTTCTGTACCACTAAAGGCTGCCAACTCCTTTCACACTGTTTTAATAAAATTCAATAGATGCTTGAGGACCAGCACTTAATCTATCAATGAGGCATGTCTGTGTGATTTTTGACAGATCCTAGCCATTACTCTACTTTTTAAGGTATCAGTTTTAGGTAATGATTCTGTCATGTCAACGTACACACTCTCTAGACCGATCTTTTGTTTCTGTAATCGTGTCCATTAGCATACCCTTGTGTTACAACAACTCTTTCATCATTTAATTTCTTCTTCCTTTCATCTTATCACAAACCTTCATATTTGTTATTTCCTTTCCTTTTACTCTATGCCTCCACTAAACTTATTACAGACTCCTGGCACTTCCTTCCATTCTGATGAAAAGTAATCATCTTAAAAGTCTTTATTTCTCTCCTTTGAGTTGCTATCTGAACTATAGACAATAGATAACAGGTGCAGGAGTAGGCCATTCTGCCCTTCGAGCCTGCACCACCATTCAATATGATCGTGGCTGATCATCCTTAATCAGTATCCTGTTCCTGTCTTATCTTCATAACCCTTGATTCCACAATCCTTGAGAGCTCTATCCATCTCTTTCTTAAATGAATCCAGAGACTGGGCCTCCACTGCCCTCGGAGGCAGAGCATTCCACACAGCCACCACTCTCTGAGTGAAGAAGTTTCTCCTCATCCCTAAATGGTCTACCCCGTATTTTTAAGCTGTGTCCTCTGGTTCGGCACTCACCCATCAGCGAAAACATGTTTCCTGCCTCCAGAGTGTCCAATCCCTTAATAATCTTAGATGTCTCAATCAGATCCCCTCTCAGTCTTCTAAACTCAAGGGTATACAAGCCCAGTCGCTCCAGTCTTTCAGTGTAAGGTAATCCCGCCATTCCAGGAATTGACCTCGTGAACCTACTCTGCACTCCCTCAATAGCCAGAATGTCTTTCCTCAAATTTGGAGACCAGAACTGCACACAGTACTCCAGGTGTGGTCTCACCTGGGCCCTGTACAGCTGCAGAAGAACCTTTTTGCTTCTATATTCAATCCATCTTGTTATGAAGGCCTGAACTACAGAGCACTTACAATTTTCCTGCTTTCATATTAGAAAATTATTTGCAATTATTGAAGCTGCTGAGGCAAACAAATTTTGTTACAACAAAAATGAAGAGTTTATCTACTGAAAGCTGAAAAAAAGAAGGCGGCATGAAACCATGTTCGTTTCTCCTTTAAACAGTAATGAATGCAAACATCACCTGATATTCTTCTTAAATTGAGATTGTGAAGTAAGAATAAATTACATTTAGCGTACTGTGTAAAACTCTGGTTGCCCGAATATAGGAAGGATGTTATTGAATGGGAAAGGGTGTGAAAAAAAATTTACTAGGATGTTATTGGGACTGGAAGGTTAGAGTTATAACGAGGGATTGGATAGGCTGGGACCTTTCTCCATGGAGCATAGGAGGCTGAGGGGTGTTCTTATAGACATATATAAAATCATGAGGGTGATTAGATAAGGTAAATAGCCAAGGTCTTGTCCCCAGAATAGGGGAGTCCAAAACTAGAGGGTATAAGTTAAGATGAGGGGGCAAGATTTGCAAGGACCTGAGGGGTAACTTTTTCTCGCAGAGGGTGGTGCATATATGGAATGAGTTGCCACAGAAAGTGGTAGAGTACAGGATTTAAAACACTTGTCAGGTACATGGATAGGAAAGATTTGGAGGAATATGGGCCAAACATAGGCAAATGGGAGTAGATCAGTTTATGAAATTTGGTTGGCAGGAACGAGTTGGGCCAAAGGGCCTGTTTCCATACTGTATGACTATGACAAAATAAGAACTGATCATGCTACTGCTTAAGCAATTGTTTTTGACACAAAGCACATCATGGGAAAAAATGTGGTAATATAGATCAATTAGTTACACATTTCCTCATGAACAACAGCTTACCATAGTAATTGCTGACAGTTTCATGTGAAACAAAGCTCTTTCGTAACATCAATATTTTTTTGAGGATGCGATAACTTCTATTTTCTGTGAAACAAACTGAGCTGATACATCACAGAAAGAGACCATTTCTCGTAGCTTACAGAAAACACCTTTTTTGAAAAATCTTTTTTATGGGATGTGAACACTGTGGTGAGGCCAACATTTATTGCTCATCCCATACAGGGTTACAGAAGGTGGTGGTGAGATGCCTTCTTGAATCACTGCAGATGCTGGAGTAAGAGATACTCACAATACTGTTAGAAAAGGAATTGCTGGCATTTGAGCCAGTGACAGTGAAGGAACAGTGATATAGTTCCAAATCAGGATGAAGAATGGCTTGGAAAGGAAATTGGAGAAATATAACAATAAGTGCCTGAATCACTGAAGATTCAGCAGAAATGACGGATGCTAGTTAAATTTATTCTCATTTTCTATTTCTGCTGTTAGCCCCAGCTGGTACAATTACAACATTTAAAAGACATCTGGATGGATAGATGATAGGGAGGGTTTAGAACTATCTGGGCCAGATGCTAGAAAATGGCACTAGATTATTTTAGGATATCCGGTTGGCATAGTCGAGTAAGACTGAAGGTCTGTTTCCATGCTGTACATCTCTATGACTCTAACTGAGAGTTCTCTCCACAAGAAATCTGCAGATCTGAATTATGTGTAGTTGAAATTTTCATGACAGTAATGTCTGGGATATTGTGCAATGGATGGCAAATGTATGACATTTTAATCAGTTATTTGAGGTTCTGATCCACCTCATAGTCAAGCACAGAATACGCAGATATGCTTTGTGATTATAAATCACAAACACATTGTAATTATCAAATGGTACAACAAATGATGTATAGGATATAACAATACAAGATTTAACTCTTCCGATCATGCAGCAAGTAAATGAAATCAGAGCACCCTGTGACAATTTCAAAACACAGCCCAGTGTTCTAAGAAGTTTAACAAAATTACAGTACTGTCAGCCATTATAGTGCCCCCAACTCCAGAAGAAAGGTACAATAAAAAGATAAGAAAATTTGCAAGGCATCTTAATTCCTTCAATCATACAATGTGTCACAGGTACAGCAACACAAGAAATCAAATGAACAGTACACAATAGGATATAATAACAGACTGCATCCCCTTTTAAAATGATTCCAGAGCTGCCAATTTTCAGTCTCTCAAATCAAGTTTTTAAAGTATACAGTTGCTGGAAGAACATTCCCTAAAATACGTGACTTCCATATTGGCTATCATAATTCTCAGTAGCTTCTGATGAGCAAAAGCAATAAAAAGGAAAAATTACAATAATTTGGAGGAAAACAGCAAAAGAACAATTATGGGATATTAACTGTACATGGAACGACGTAGAAAATTGAAATGACTTGCACTTCAGCAAAGACATTTGAGAACAAACATGATTCAAGATTAAATAATGAACAAATAAAAGCAAACAAGAGAAGTGTATAATAATGTTATTCAACTTAGGCTGAGCGCAGAGATGTAAATGCACCAAAGTTTGTGCCAAGTATATGAAACAGGTTCTAAGATGCTGCAGGCATTTCTAATTTATATTTCTCAGGATAATCTGTTGAATATTTATTTTGAAAATGTGATGGAGAGTCATAACTATAAATATCAAATGTTGCATACGGCACAATGGTTTCTAAAATCTGATAGTGCAGGTATTAAATATCACAGGAACAGTAAACAACAAATGCATATTGTGGGATCTAAATCAGCTTTTCTCACTCTTTCCTGGATATGGGAATCACTATAAAGGCCAGCATTTATTATCCATCACTGCTTGCTGTCAAAGCAAAATTGAACAGTGCAGTCACATTTAGGTGAGACAGAAGGTCTGAACTGGGGATGTTTGCTGATGATTGCACCATGTTCAGCACTATTTGCGAACTCTGAGATACTACATGGCACAAGTCAGGAGTGTGATGGAATACTCATCAATTGACTGGATGGGTGCAGCTACAACAACACGCAAGAAGCACCACCTAAGAACAAAGCAGCTTGCTTGATTGATGCCACACCCACAAACATTCACTCCCTCCACCACTGACATTCAATGGTAGCAGTACAGACTATCCACAAGATGCAGTACAGAAATTCACCAAAGATCCTTAGACAGCACATTCCATGACTACTTTCATCTAAAAGGAAAAGGGCAGCAGATACATGGGAACAACACTACCTAGAATTTCCCCTCCAAGTCACTCACTATCCTGACTTGGAAATATATTGCTGTTCCTTCACTGTCATCGGGTCAAAATTCTGGAATTTCCTCCCTAATGGGTATTGTGGATCAACCTACAGCATATGGACTGCAGTGGTTCAAGAAGGCAGTTCACCACCACCTTCTCAAGGGCAAATTGCAACTTCTTCTCCTTTGAGATTCTCCTGAAATCTCAATGAGTAAATGATGGTAAAACTAAATCCTGCAAAAATTAAAGTGATCGTGCTTTAAATAAAGTAGGAAGTATCTGGATTTGACCCAGATACAGAATTAGTTAACAGAGTTCAGGCAGTTACGAACATAGCCATTCAACCTATTGAGTCTATCTGATCATTCAATTAAATCACAGCTGATCTTCTATCTCTCAGCAATTTTCCTACACCATCTACATATTCCTTAACGTCATTAATCTATAGAATCCTATTGATACATTCTTCAATGATTAAGCTTCCGAAGTTCATCAGATTAGAGAATTCCAAAGTTTTACCATCCACTGAACCAAAAGGATTTCTCCTCATTTCTGTCTTAAGTGGCCTATGCTCTATTCTGAGGGCATGTTCCTTGGTGCTGCAGTCACCAACCATGGGAAATATCATTAACCAATCTGTCTCACCATGAAAGTTTGTTACAAATTTCAATGAGGTCTCCTCTCATTCTTTAAAACTTTTGAGGACACATACCCATTTTCCACAGACTCTCCTCATAGGTATACCTGGATCACATGGATTGATCCTGGTTGAAAGGCAACATTTAGTGACAGTATTTGAAGTTATCGAGTAAAATGTGGATACAGTCCACAGAGAATGATATTATTTGAAATTTGTCAAGTCCTAAACCATTTAATTGAATCTTAGTTTGAATTGAGCTCCTAGAAACGCAAATGTCTCCTGAAATATTAAACTTTAAACTAAAATGCAAGTATATTTTAATGAAACTTACCAGGCTGTACCAAAAGTTCAATGTTGTTTTCAAATGACTTGTCTTTAGTGAATGCACTGCACGTGTATCTGCCGCTGTGTGAAAAATGTAACTCTGGGATAGTTAAGATCATTTCTCTATTTTCTATACGATGCTTGAAACCCTGACATTTCAGGTCATCCATCGCTATATAGCAAATAAAATGATCGTGATGTTTCCAGTACATAACAACATCCTTTTCTTCACTGCTGAATGGGTAGGCACACTTCAGTACTCCTGGTCTGCCTACTGTAGCATTCTGTTGTATAGGGTGACTACCTGTTTGAAAAGAAAATGAAGAACATATTCAATAATCAGCAAATCAGAACTTCTTTCGAGTTTATTCCTTGCAGGCTATATACATTAGGAAATGCATCAGATCCATTTTTTAATCATGTGAAGGTGCCAGTGTTAGACTGGACTGCACTGGACAAGGTCAGAAGTCAGATGACACCAGATTATAGTCCAACAGGTTAATTTGAAATCATAAGCTCTCAGAGCATTGCCCTTTCATTCAGTGGAGTGACGAAGGGGAAATGCTCTGCAAACTGGTGATTTCAAATAAACCCGTTGGACTATATTCTGGTCTCATCTGAATTTTTTTTAATGATGTACTTGTACCAAACTAGAAAACTTGGTATGCCCAGATTGAGCATGAAGGACTCTGTTGCCCCTTGTTCAGCATGATTGTCCACACTCTCAACATTTAATTCTGTATCTTCCATAAAGAAAACGGCCCCAATTCTTGCTATGCCTTATCTCTGTTTGGTTTCTTATTAGGAGCTACTAGCTCTAACGTCATCATGACACTTACACATTTACACCACTATTATGAAGTATCATAAGCACAGTTCCCTAGATTTCTGGAAATGGTCAGGCATCTTGATTTCTCCCCAGGGAATGTTACAGATTCTTTTTAAGCAACCTGTCCCTGATATATTGTAATATATCTCTGGAGCAGGTGGGATTTGAACTGGACTTTTTGGAAATCAGAAGTAGGGACAATACCATTGCACAGCTTAAAAATGTGTTGCTGGAAAAGCGCAGCAGGTCAGGCAGCATCAAAGGAACAGGAGAATCAACGTTTCGGGCATAAGCCCTTCTTCAGGAATCTTTGAAGGGCTTATGCCCAAAACGTCGATTCTCCTGTTCCTTTGATGCTGCCTGACCTGCTGCGCTTTTCCAGCAATACATTTTTAAGCTCTGATCTCCAGCATCTGCAGTCCTCACTTTCTCCTAGTTGACAATACCATTGCATCACAATAGTCTTTCAGTGAACATTATAATCACTCTGGGATCAGTTAGCTCAGTTGGTTTTTCTGCAAGGCAGAGAGATGCTCACAGCATCAAATCTAATGTTGGCCGAGGTTACTATGATCAGTCTCCTTCTCCACATCTTACCTCACCTGAGATACAGTGAGCCTCAAATTAAACCTCTAGCAGTCATTTCTCTGAAGAGACAGCAGCCCAAGAGTAACTTTACTTTTAACATTTATTCTGTAAGGAACACATTGTGTGGAGCAAAATAGGAAAAGGGATACTGCTTTAAACTGAGGAAACCATGGAAGGAGATATTGCAGTTTTAAAACATGCTACAGGAACTCAATGTGAGTTGTATTTACACTGTTGCTTTGTTAAAGCAATGGGGAAGATGCTGAAGTACTCATCAGCACAGGGTGTACGTTCAGGGCAGTTTTGCCCAGACACAGCCTGTTGATTGGATTTTCCACCAGGGCTAGTTGTATGGGTTAGTAGGGTTAAGGAGAGTAATAACTCTCTGACTTACTTAGGGGCAGATGGCCAATCTGAGAAAATAATAGAGTGGCGGTAACTTCCAGACTCTTAAAAAGACAATGTCATCTCTCTTTTTTGCAAGTTAGAAGCAAAGAAAATATGAGGCCAGACTGACTGTAAACATAAAGGGGATCATTAAGATTTTATACAGCCATATAAATAATAAAATATTGGTAAGGGGTAGGGTTATTTAGAGACAGTAAAGGGGACTCACATGTGAAGTCAGGAGTATGGCTGAGGCAGTAAATTAATACTTTGCATTTGTCTTAACAAAAGAGGAGGATGCTATCCAGGTCATGGTGACATGAGAAAGGTTCAGAATTAATAATGAAAATGTCTTGGATAGACTTCTTCTTAAAGCTGACAAAGAATTGGGACTGGATGAGATTTGCGGATGACATTATATTTTAGTAGTGGGCAAAGGTCTGGCAGATGAATCACAAGATTTATAAATGTTGTTATGAAGTTGAAGGCATGTACTGTACCTTTAAGAGAGAGTGCGTGCTGTTCTGAACTGAGAAATTACAAGCAGCTGTATATAATACCAGATGGCAGTCTCAAAGTATATTGGAAATTTGAAAGTATGTAACACTTGGCTGTGAAATGGATACCCGAGTCTTGGCTCCTATTTTGACAACAATTCAAATTTAACCAATCAGTTTAAATTATGCCCCAGGACACTAAAATTCAATCAAGTTTGAATTTATTGGCTTGCCAACATTGACCAATAAGATGGTCTGATGTTGGGAGTATAAAAATGTGGACATTTTGAAAATTGGAGAGAGAGCAACTGCTATTGACAGAGACCCATGGAATTAGTAAACTCTATCAAAGGTCCCTTTTCATATGAGTAGAGTGTGTGGTGCTGGAAAAGCACAGCAGGTCAGGCAGCATCCAAGGAGCAGAAGAATTGACATTTCAGGCATAAACCCTTAATCAGGAAAGTCCTCACTTTCTCCTACATTTTCATATGAAACATACTTGCAGTTTGAAGAATGAAGACGACCCAGAGAATTCAGCTGCTGAAAGAGTGAAGTCAGAGAAGATGACAGCGGCTGTGTGATTTTGAAATTAAGTTGATGTCATTTAAATAAGTGTCTTGAACAATAGAGTTGGAGGCAATTAATACACAGTTAAGAGAAAGGGGGGCTTAAAATTGTGAATATTTGTTGTTTAATGTTCAGTTTTAGAGTTAAAAATAAATTGATATTATTCTCTTTAAATAGTGGAATTTGGGAGTTCTCTGTCACTCATATTTTAACAGATTACGAGGTGAGGTGAACTTTTCTGGGTGTTTGGTTTAATTAACAGAAGGGTTCACCACCGTGTCATAACAGTTTCGGGGCTTGGGACAGGTTTAAACAAATCCAGTCTGAGATTTGGACAGACTTGAACATATTTAGGGTAGGAATGATCCCAGCAGATTTGAACACTTACCAATTAGTGTCTAAAATCTTTAAGTAAAACTAGGTGAAAAAAATGTTTAATTTTAGTTACTTGTGGTTGTTTAGATTAAAAGAGAGAGAAATAGGTCTTAGGATTGCTAAAAACAAAAAGGTTCTGGAGTTTGAAGATGCTTCCCAAATTTGCCAAGAAAGTTTAGAAAGACAGAGGAAGAACATTTTTTAGAATTAGCAAATAGGTTAGAATTGGGTTTAACCAGAGACAAAAGGAAAGCTGAAATTGTAATGGAGTTGGTCGAGGTTGGTATCAGAGAAACAGACAAGTGCAGTAGAGTTAGAAAAACATAAATTGCAATTGAAGTAAATGGAGTTCAAAGATAAAGAAAGGGAGAGAAGAGCCATCTTAGAAGAAACAGAACGAGAAAGAGAGAAGAGAGAGAGAGGAAAAAGGGAGAGAAGATTTTTAGCTGAGCAAAAAAGAGAGAATTTGAATTTCAGAAGTTGCAAATTAATAAGGAAAGTCAAATTAACAGGATGGACATGATGACAGAAGGCATTGTAAGAAAAGATGTGGTGAAAGAAGCTTAGCCAGTGGCATCAGTGAAATGGTGAAGGAAATCACAAGATAAGTTGAGCTGCAGGAGAGTGCATAGCCTAGGCAGGAGCTGAGCCTTGAGTTAGTGCCTAATCTCTTGAAAGTCTTCACCTCTGTGAGTAAAGCTTACTCGGGAAGAACAGGGGAGAAGGGATACAAGGTATAATTTTGAGAGATACGGAATCTAATCCATTTCTTACTGTTAGAGATTAATGTATTTGCACGCTTTCTGACATTTTACCCGAGAGAGTGTTAATTTGTGGAATGGATGGCCAGAAATTTAGCCTTCCTCTGTGTGAGATTATGTTGGAGAGCCAACTTAAAGCTGGGGAAGCAACAGGCGAGTGATTGACAGAGTGTCAGTTCCAGGAATACAGTTTGTTCTTGGGAATGAAAGTGGGAGTGACACACCTTGTTGTGGAGAAGCCAAAGAAAGATCAGGGAACTGAGGAGTTAAAGAAGAAAATACCCTGAACTCTTCCCAGACAATGTGGTAATAGGATCCCACTATCATAAATCACAGCAAGAAGCAAAAACTAAAGAGAAAGATGAAGGAGTTGTGGTTCAGTTAGCGGACACCTTGTTTGAGGAGGAAGGGTGGAAGTGCACCAGATTGTGTTGCTGGGAGCATCCAGACAGGAAGTGTTATGGGTAGCACATGAACGATCTGTAGGAGGTCACCTAGGTGACAGGAAGACTCAGGTTAAGGTACAAAAGCACTTCTATTGGCCTGGACTGCATAAGGATATGGTTAAATTTTCCCACGAGTGTCATACGGCGGCACGGTGGCACAGTGGTTAGCACTGCTGCCTCACAGCACCAGAGACCTGGGTTCAGTTCCCGCCTCAGGTGACTGACTGTGTGGAGTTTGCACCTTCTCCCAGTGTCTGCGTGGGTTTCCTCCGGGTGCTCCGGTTTCCTCCCACAGTCCAAAGATGTTCAGGTCAGGTGAATTGGCCATGCTAAATTGCCCTAGTGTTAGGTAATGGGTAAATGCAGGGGTATGGGTGGGTTGGGCTTTGGCGGGTCGGTGTGGACTTGTTGGGCCGAAGTGCCTGTTTCCACACTGTAAGTAATCTAATCTAATACGTGCAAAATGGCAGGTAAACCCTCTTTAAAACTAAAAGTGGGAACCAGTACTTGTTAACCATAATGGATGTGTCTACCAGATTTCTGGAGGCAATTCCATTGCTGACTATCAAGGCAAAATGGGTGGTAGAGGAGTTAGTAGCTTTCTTTTCACGGTATGGGCTACCCAGAGAGATTCAGTCAGACCAAGCATCTAGTCTCACTGCTAGGTTGTTTAAGGAAGTCATGGATAGCTTAAGCATACAGCACTTTCAACTAAGTGTGTACTATCCTGAATCCCAGAGAGCTTTAAAAAGGTGGCATCAGACTCTGAAGACCATGTTAAGTGCATACTGTCAGGATTACCTAAATGATTGTGATAAAGGTATCCCACCTATACTGTTTGCCATTAGAGATGGCCCAAATGAATCAACTCAGTTTACTCCCTTTGAGATAATATTCAGACATGAACTCAGAGGGCTTTTGAAATTAATTAAAGAAAAACTGAGAGGACAGAAGTTTGAGACCTCACACTTGGATTATGTATCTGGAGGTGAGGAAGAGATTAAATCAGGTAGGTGAATCAGCTAAACAGCACTTGAAGAGGGCACAGCACAGAATGAAGCAGGTGGCAGATAAAAACCCATGGGAATGACACATTAGGATTGTTAACAAAAGTAGGAGATCCCTTCAAAGCCAGATTTAGTGATCCCTATTAAATTGAGAAAAAGTTCAGTCAGGTGAAATATCTGGTAAAGATGCTAAACAAAAAAGCTGTTTCAGGTATGTCATGTTAGTATGTTGAAACCTTATTATAATAGAGACAGGGAACTGGAAAAATGAGTGTTAGTTATTGCCTTGCAGAGTGTGGAATCAAATCCAGATATTTTGAGGTACATCAAACTCCACAACATGTTAAATATGAGTAAGTCCTTAAGGAGTGGGATAGGTTAGCGAACTATCTGTCTCAGGAGCAATGAACTGAGTTGAAAGGTTTCAAATGAGGACATATGCATGAATAAGATGGGGTGTACTAATACTATTGTACATGTGATGGAAGTAAGGAATGCTGTTGTGATAAAACAACACCCCTTCCAGACTTGATTCATTCAAAGCCACACAGGTTCAGAAGAACGCGTCAGTGAGTGGAGTCCACAAATTGTGTTAGCTCCCAAAACTGATAGTCCAATTTTGTGTGGACTATTGGAATGTCAACACCGTAACAAAATGGGACTCATACCCAATACCAAGATTGGAGGACTGTACAGAGAAAGCTGGACAAGCCACTTACATTACAAAGTTGGACTTACTGCATGGTTGTTGGCAGGTACATTTATCAGAGAAAATGCAAGAAGTTCCTGTGTTTGTAACCACAAAAGGGCTATATCAATTCAAATTGTTGCCCTTTGGAATGAAGAACGCATCAGCCACAGTCCAATGATTCATGAACAGAGTTTTGGCTGGATTGAGCAGTTTATCTGGATGATGTAGTGATCTTTAGCAAGTCATGGAAAGATCACGTGATAAAGTTGGCAGATCTCTTTGAACAATTACAAGAAGCAAAACGGATAATAAACTTAAAAAAAATCAGAATTTGCGAAGGCATAGGTGACATTCTTAGGACACAACATTGGTCATGGAAGTTTGACCCTGCGGAACTCAAAGACGAAGGCCATCAAGGAATTTCCATGACCAAACTTGAAGAAAGAGGTGCGTTGATTTTTGGGACTAAGGGGATTCTATTGGAAGTTTATTCCAAACTTCAACAGTCTGGTGACATAGCTAACAGATTTATGAAAGAAGAACACAAATTTCACTGGACAGAGCAATGCCAGGAGGCATTTGAGTATTTAAAAGCAGTATTAACCATCGCACCAGTTTTATCTACATTAAACTTTTTGAAACCCTTCAAAGTTGCACTCAATGCTAGCGATACAGGAGTTGGAGCTGTACTGCTACAGGAAGATGATGTTGGAATTGAACAGCCAATTGGCTGCTTTTCAAAGAAACTCAACACCCATCGGGAAAAAGAAATTCTACCACTGAAAAAGAATTATGGACTTTGGCACTGGCCTTGCAACATTTTAACATTTATGTGATGAACAATGTGTCAGAGACAGTGGTGTACACGGACCACAATCCTCTTACATTTTGGAAATATTTAAAGACAAAAATATGAGACTATTTTGTTGGAGTCTTATGTTATAGACTTTTAATTTACAAATTGTACATGTTGCAGGTCATAAGAATGTGATAGCAGATTTAAAGGAAAAAGTATAGATAAGATTTGACAGATTCCAATGTTATATATGAATGCAGAAATTAATATGAAGTTAGATTAATGGCCTGTGTATTTTATTATAATGGGATTAAGAATTAGAAAAAAAGAAGCCAACTTTTAATTAGGATGGTTCATTTTTTCTGAGGGGGGGGGGGAAGATGTAATGATGTTGAAGGCATGTACTGCACCTTTTAAGAGAGAAAGAATGCTGTTCTGAACTGAGAGATTACAACCGCCTGTGTATATGACTAGATGACAATCTTGACAGTGTACTGGAAATTTGAAAATATGTAACATTTGGCTGTTAAATGGATACCTGAGTTTTTTTCCCCGTTTTGGATAATTCGTATTTAACCAAACAGTTTAAATTGTGCCCCAGGATACGAAAACCCAATCGTGTTTGAATTTATTGATTTGTCAACATCAGACCAATGAGACAACCTGATATTTGGAATATAAAATTGAAGACATTTTGAAAATTGGAGAGAGAAACCCAAGAAATCAGGAAACATTCTCTATCAAAGATACCTTTTCATACTCAGAGTAAATAGAGAAAAAGATGACCCAGGGAATTTAGCAGACAGAAAAAGTGAAGTCACAGAAGATGACAGCGGTTGTGTGGTTTTGAAATTAAGTTGAAATGAATTAGTGTCATATTGGAACAGCACATTACTGTAGAGTTGGAGGTAGGTAATTAAGTAATTAAGAGAAAGGGGGCTTAGAATTGTGAATAGTTGTTATTTAATATTCACTTTTAGAGTTAAAAAATAAATTGATGTTATTTTCTTTAAATAGTGGAATTTCAGAGTTCTGTGCCCCTCATGTTTTAACAGATTACAAGGTAAGCTGAACTTTTCTGGGTATTTGGTTAAGTAACAAAGGGGTTCACTACTGTCTTGTAATAACATGAAGTCATCTGTTTCGGTAGGAATGACAGTAAAAAGGACTATTATTTGAATGGTAAAAAATTACTGCATGCTGCTATGCAGAGGGACCTGGATGTCCTTGCGCATGAATCACAGAAGGTTGGTCTGCAGGTGTAACAGGTAATTAAGAAGGCAAATGGAATTTTATCTTTCATTGATAAAGGGATTGAGTTTAAAAACAGGGAGGCCATGTTACAGCTGTATAGTGTGCTGGTGAGGCCACACCTGGAGTACTGCTTGTAGTTTTGGTCTCCTCACTTGAGAAAGAATGTACTGACACTAGAGCCGGTACAGAAGAGATTCACTAGGTTGATTCCGGAGTTGAGGGGGTTTGCTTATGAGGAGAAACTGAGTAGACTGGGATTAGATTCATTGGAATTGAGAAGAATGAGGGAAGGATCTTATAGAAACATATAAAGTTACGAAGGGAATTGATAACATGGATGTAGGGAGGATGTTTCCACTGGCAGATGAAATGTGGACAAGAGAGCATAGCCTCAAAATTAGAGAGTCTGAACTGAAAAGTATCTTGTTCATTCAGAGGGTTTTGAATCTATGGAATTCTCTGCCCAGTAAAGTAGTTGAGGCTTCTTCAGTAAATGCTTTTAAAGCTAAGATAAATACTTTTTAAACAATAAAGGAATTAAGGGTTATGGAGAAAGGGCAGGTAAGTGGAGCTGAGGCCACAAAAAGATCATCCATGATTGTACTGAATGGCTAAGCAGGCTCGAAGAGCCAGGTGGCCTACTCCTGCTCCTAGTTCTTATGTTATGTTCTTATGTTCTAAGTAGTTGATGCCAAAACATTGAATATATTCAAGCGGCAGCCAGATATAGCACTTCGGGCAAATGGGATCAAAGGTTATGGGGAGAAAGCAGGATTACGCTATTGAGTTGGATGATCAGGCATGATAGTGATGAATGGCTCAGAGGGCTGAATGGCCTCCTTCTGCTCCTATCTTCTATGTTTCTATGACATGCCTATGGTTGCAACTGGTTGATTTGCGAGTTTTTAAAAAATTAAATAGAGAAACCTGATCAGTGTGCTCCGTCAACTCAAGCTCAATCAACCAGGAAATTTGGAGATTTTATGCAATTTGATTCAATCTTTAACTGTTGTGATGATTCTTGGAGTCAGGGTGCTCAAATAGTTGCCAGAGCATCCATAGGTAGGGCATGTCTGATACAAATGGTTCAGTTGGGTGCCATGATGATATAATGAGACAGGCAAGTATCTAATGACAAAGTTGGAGGACAGGGACTGCATGTAGTCACCGCCCATTGCTTCACTTACTTATCACATAATTTCCCAATATTGCTCAGCATAGCTGACATTGTCAGACCCCTCTAAGATCCATCCCTCTGTCTCTCAAAATATCCTCTAAAACTTGCTGGAAAACAACATTCATTGTTCTGAAGTACGCATTTAAAACTTCACTCAACTTGAGGATTCAATATATTTGACAAAATTTAGCTATTGTGTACAAATGCATTTTTTTCAAAAAGAAAAGCATTTTGTTTTCATCACACATAATCAAAATCTCATGCAGTACTAACAGTCAAGATATTAAACATCAGCTAATTATTCTGAATTTAATCACTAGCAGTAACTTAGCAAATAATGATGAGCATTCTATGAAGATTATTGAAAATTATGACCAGATAAAAAGGAAATATAAAACTAATACGAAAGAATGCTGGAGACAGTACAAGTCTAAAATAAAAATACACATTGTATTCTCCAATCTAGCAGCCATGGGACCAAGCCTTTATCAAACCAGAGAATTTGCCAAAAGATGAAAATTCACATCTACTCAATCCACAAAATCTTCAAAACTGAAGACCAGATATGTCTAATGGGTGAATGGTTTTGCAATTGATCCCCAAAAAACACAGGGTTGAGAGTATCCAAACCAACAATAACTGGAGAAACTCTGCAGGTCTGGCAGCATCTGTGGACAGAAAGCAGAGTTAACATTTTGAGTCCAGTGACCCATTTTCAGAACTGAAGTTTCACACCTGCTGCAGGCCTGCTGAGTTTCTTCAGCAATTTCTTTTTCTTAGCGATCTGAACTGGACAAAGTGTGATAAAATATAACATGAACAAAGTTAAACGTGGAGTTGCTGCCTGTCAG
Organism: Chiloscyllium punctatum; assembly: GCF_047496795.1. Taxonomy (NCBI): domain Eukaryota; kingdom Metazoa; phylum Chordata; class Chondrichthyes; order Orectolobiformes; family Hemiscylliidae; genus Chiloscyllium; species Chiloscyllium punctatum. Next base: position 67,734,957 of record NC_092761.1, on the reverse strand, counting down.
GGCAGAGAAAACTGGAAATGCACACACAGAGTATCAGGTTTTGGAGGGTAGTTATGGGTTGACTCCATTGCTGTGGGTCTGGCGTCACACGCTAGTCAGGCCAGGTAAAGGACAGCAGATTGGCCTTTAGTGATTTTGTTTTTTGTATGACAGCCAACAGCGTTTACATGGTCATCATTAGGCCAGTTTTTAATTCCAGCATTTTGTAAAATTGAATGTAACCTACCATGATGTTTTTCAAACCATGTCACTAGGATATTAGCCAGGGGTTCCAGATGACTAGCATATTGACATTCCCTAGAAACCAATGTGATGTTTCAGCTGTTGAAATTCAGACCAATAACATTGAATTGATACTTTCTCCAGGTGTGGAGTACAGGAGGTCCTGCCTTACAAATATCCGACTTAAAAACTTTTGTATTTACGAACACGATCGCACAGGGAGGTGTAACTTTAAATATCCAACATACAAATATTTCCTGCGCTTACAAACAGCTGCTTCATATTGTCCTACATTGCATTAAGTCAATACAAATCAACTCAGGAATGGAACCCGTTCGCAACCCAGAGGTTGCTTGTCAAAAGTTACCTATATCTGTACCCTAAGAATAACAACCAAGCAAGTGTAGGTATAATGCCATAGTGGCAGATCACATGGCACTGGGACCCGAGTCTACATGATACCAGAGTTTTCCCCTCTTCCCAGCCACATAATCATGTTCAATAAATCCTGTTAATGATCACTCACCCGAATACAGACCAGATCTTACTACACCATCAAGGTTGTTTGACTTGCCAATTATTCCACCAATCTCTACTATTATTGCTTTAAATAGAAAGCAAATTCTATCTCAATGAAACTGTGCTGCATGATTATTTTTCATAATTTTAATAATAGCTGATTTGATCGAAGTGCTATGTTATTTTAAAGTGAGGTCACAACTGTGATAGCTCAATGAGATAGAGCAAACCGTGAAGTTTGATCCAATCCAACTTCTTTCTCGCTGATCGAGATGCACTGCACCCACAACAAGTTCAGAAATGATTTTACAAGCCAAATGTTACCTGGAGAGATCTTGCTATTTTACAATTGGAATCACATTCCTTGGGTATCTCAAGTTAAGCCATTGCTCCATTCAAAGGCAATTACTGTGGCTGATCAAGCAAAATAACATGCAAATAAAATATCACAAACAGAAAAGGGTAAGTGATCCATCCTGGTCGTGCGGTTGAGGGATGACAAGTTGAAGGCTACCCTTTTTGACAAGTCAGCACCTTTCAGGTCTGCATTGACACATGGCCCTAGATTATGTACACCAAATCATGGACGGTAACACTCCAGTTAGGAAAGGTTCCTGATGAAGGGCTTTTGCCCAAAACGTCGATTTTACTGCTCCTCGGATGCTGCCTGACCTGCTGTGCTTTTCCAGCACCACTCTAACCTAGACTCCAGTGAGGAAAGGGCCTGACTCAAGAAATTCACAGTGACTGGCAATGCCATCCTCACCCTGCTTTGCTGTAACTTAGTGACACAAAGTGACAGTGTTACCACCTGTGCCAATTTGACACCACAATTGTGTTTGTGAAAAGTTGAATTTCTGAATTGGTTTCACATTTCACATCAAACCTTAAGCTGGAATTGTGGCACAAGTAAAGATTTAGCAAGAATTCAGGCTTTGAATTTTTTTTACCAGGTATGGTAATATAAGTGGGTGTGCATTTTATAAGGCAGGAAAATAAATTTCATCTGGAAACGCATGTAACGCATGTAACTCTGAAGTTAAAACAATTTTCCGAGTACGACAGCTTAAAGTAGTAATTATTGACTCATCACGATACGTCATCAGCTCAATACTTACTCTCAGTCTTTCCTTCCAGTCCGATTGTTAAGAAAATCACAATATGGATGATAGCAGCAACCGTAGCCATGGCTGCAGATTAAGTGGTAAAAGCTGTAAAGCAAGAGCACATTTCAATGGTAAACAAAGAGATTAATACATTCATTCTGTATTTCACTGTACCAGTGATGAAGGTGCAGTACTCACTGTCTATCTTACCGAAAAATGCCCAAGTCATTTTGGCTCCAAGCTGGTGTCTTATTGATCATTCTGACTGTTAGTAGGCCCTCTGTGCAGTCTGGGAACTGGATAAGGAATTGCAAGGCTCTTCAGTCAATCAGATTGAAGAGTGCTCACTGTGACAGGGAGAACTAGACTGCAGTCCCTTCTTGTGCTGAGATCAGAGACAGGCCAGAGCTGAAAACAGTCACAACAACTTCCTTGCTGTTCCTGGCTCCATCCCACTGCTGATCTTTTTTGCGGCACATAGGCAAACAGGCTCATAATCCATGCTCCAATTTTCCACAAGTAGAAATTACTGTAAAAGACTAAGTGAACCATTCTGGTATTGCTGGTTGAGGGATGAGGAGTTGAAGCCAGAATTTCTGACAAGGAGTGGTTAATATTGATGCATCACCCTAGATTGTATACTCAAGTATTACTCCAGGGGGTAATATAAAGATGTTTACAGCAATTGGCAACTCTGTCCTCACCTTGTCTTACTGTAACTTTCTGATACAAAATGACAGCATATTCCCACCAGTGTCAACTTGACACCAATACTGCTTCAATGAAAGGGTGAATTTTTCCACTGGTTCCTCATTTAACATTTGGCTGGAATTGTGACACAATAAAGACATAGCAGAAAATTCAGAGCTCCGAAAGGAAAAGCGAAAAAACATAGTGGAATCTTTTAGTGCCTGAAGGGAGGCATTTGATGACAGCCAAGGGGACTTACGCTTCTGGTGAGTGCAAAGGACTTTCTTATTTGCTTCAGTTTCAGGAGCTATAGACCACCCAACAAAAAGGTGCCTCCATCACTACCCTGACAGCTGAGTCAGTTTCTAAAATTAAATGATTTAAAAACTGAAGAGAAAGTACCTCCAACTTGAAGCACTCTAAGTTGTCTATAAAGGTATCTGCTGCTCTTTTTAAGCTGGAAAGCTTCTGATTGGCCCTCCATGTTCAAGGGCCCTTCTGTATAAGTGGACAGTAAACCTGCACTCTGACTATTAACTAACCATCCCAGGAGTTGAGTCCAGGATGCAAGATCAGTACCATCATCTATTTTCTATGCCTGGAGGGATACCCTCCAGAATTTCAAAACCAGTTAATATAAAGCAGGAAGTAGGAATGTCAGACTGAAATCAGACATAGAAGTGAAATAAAAATTTGAAAGGTCAGATGGAATTCAGAGAGGGAAACAGAAAATGTAAAATGAAGTTAAATGAAGAAATCAAACACGACACTTGCAAATTAAATTTTCATAGGGTATTTTCTAGTACCTATCACACCAATAAATTTCATTCACTCCTTTATATACCATTTCTAATTTTCTCTCGCTCTGGAATATACCCAACCACATTTTTGCAGGTCTTTCAGTGGAAAGTGAATTGGAGTCGATTTTTATGATCAGAATAATTATTTAAATTGTATAATTACACATTACATTTGAGAATTCATTAGAATTGTGCAACATTTTAAGATAACTCTGACCAGCTGCGTTTCATAGTTCACAGAAAACTTGCGAGCTAAAAGGGACAACATGATTTCTCGGTGGTCAGCACTGCTGCCTCTCAGCACCAGGGACCCAGACTCATTTCCATTCTTGGGTGATTGTTTCTGTGGAGATTACTACATGCTTCCTGTGTCTGTGTGTGTTTCTATTGGGTGGCTCTGGTTTCCTCCCACAGTCTATCAATGTGCAGGTTAGGTGGGTTGGCCATGACACAGTGCCCAAGGATGTGCAGGCTAGCATTTGGACTAGCCATGGAAGCAGGGTGATGAAGTGAGTTTTGGGTGGAATCCTCTTTGGAGGGTCAGTGTGGATTCAATGGGCCAAATGGCCTGCTTCCACATTGTAGGGATTCTTTGAAAAGGAAGTGAGGATCTGTAAGAAAAATAGGGTGGTTATAGTCGGGGATTTTAACTTTCCAAATATACACTGGGATTGGCATAGTGTTAAGGGTTTAGATGGAGAGGAATTTGTTAAGTGTGTACAAGAAATTGTTCTGATTCAGTACGTGGATGTACCACTAGAGAAGGTGCAAAACTTGACCTACATTTGGGAAACAAGGCAGGGCAGGTGACTGGGTGTCAGTGGGGAGCACTTCGGGGCTAGTGACCGTAGTTCTATTTGTTTTAAAATAGTGATGGAAACCGATAGAGCAGATCTAAAAGTTGAAGTTCTAAACTGGAGAAAGGCCAATTTGGACGGTATTAAGAAAGAACTTTCAAAGCTGACTGGGGGCAAATGTTTGCAGGTAAAGAGATGGCTAGGAAATGGAAAGCCTTCAAAAATGAGATAACGAGAGTCCAGAGACAGTATATTCCTGTTAGGGTGAAAGGAAAGGCTGGTGGGTATAGGGAATGCTGGATGACTAAAGAAATTGAGGGTCTGGTTAAGAAAAAGAAGGAAGCATATGTTAGGTACAGATAGGATAGATCAAATGAATCCTTCGAAGAGTATAAAGCCAGTAGGAGTGTACTTAGGAGGGAAATCAGGAGGGCAAAAAGGGGACGTGAGATAGCTTTGACAAATAGATTTAAGGAGAATGCAAAGGGTTTTTACAAATATATTAAGGACAAAAGGGTAACTAGGGAGAGAATAGGGCCCCTCAAAGATCAGCAAGGCAGCCTTTGTGTGAAGCTGCAGGAGATGGGGGAGATATTAAAACAAGTATTTTGCATCAGTACTTACTGTGGAAAAGGACATGGAAGATACAGAACGTAGGGAAATAGATGGTGACATCTTGAAAAATGTCCATATTATAGTGGAGGAAGTGCTGGATGTCTTGAAATGCATAAAAGTGGATAAATCCCCAGGACCTGATCAGGTGTACCCTAGAACTCTGTGGGAAGTGATTGCTGGGCAATATTTGTATCATCGATAGTCACAGGTGAGGTGCCGGAAGACTGGAGGTTGGCTAACGTAGTGCCACTGTTTAAGAAAAGGTGGCAAGGACAAACCAGGGAACTATCGACCAGTGAACCTGACATTGGTGCTGGGCAAGTTGTTGGAGGGAATCCCGAGGGATAGGATGTACAAGTATTTTGACTGATTAGGGATAGTCAACATGGCTTTGTGCATGGGAAATGATGTCTCACAAATTGATTGAGTTTTTTGAAGAAGTAACAAAGAGCATTGATGAGGGCAGAGCAGTAGACGTGATCTATGTGGACTTCAGTAAGGCGTTCGACAAGGCTCCCATGGAAGACTGATGAGCAAGGTTAGATCTCATGGAATACAGGGAGAACTAGCCATTTGGATACAGAACTGGCTCAAAGGTAGAAGACAGAGGGTGGTGGTGGACGGTTGTTTTTCAGACAGGAGGCCTGTGACCAGTGGAGTGCCACAAGGATCGGTGCTGGGTCCACTACTTTTCGTCATTTATATGAATGATTTGGAGATGAGCTTAAGAGGTATAGTTAATAAGTTTGCAGATGACGCCAAAATTGGAGATGTAGTGGACAGCGAAGAGGGTTACCTCGCATTACAATAGGATCTTGATCAGATGCAACAATGGGCTGAGAAGTGGCAGATGGAGCTTAATTTAGATAAATGCGAGGTACTGCATTTTGGGAAAGCAAACTTTAATAAGACTTACACTTACTTAATGGTAAGGTCTTAGGGAGTGTTGCCGAACAAAGAGACCTTGGAATGCAGGTTCATAGTCCTGTGAAAGCAGAGTCACAGGTAGATAGGATAGTGAGAACTGCATTTGCTATACTTTCCAGGAGTTGGGAGGTCATATTGCGACTGTACAGAACATTGGATAGGCCACTGTTGGAATACTGCGTGCAATTCTGGTCTCCTTCCTTTCGGAAAGATGTTCTGAAACTTGAAAGGGTTCAGAAAAGACTTACAAGGATTTTGCCAGAGTTGGAGGATTTGAGCTATAGGGAGAGGTTAAATAGTCTAGGGCTATTTTCCCTGGAGTGTCAGAGGCTGAAGGGTGACCTTACAGAGGTTTATAAAATCTTGAGGGGGATGGGGTGGGTGAGTCCAGAACTAGAGGGCATAGGTTTAGGGTGAGAGGGGGAAGATATAAAAGAGACTTAAGGGGCAACATTTTCATGGAGAGGGTGGTGCGTGTATGGAATGAACTGCCAGAGGATGTGGTGGAGGCTGGTACAATTGCAACATGGAAAAGGCATCTGGATGGATATACGAATAGGAAGGGTTTGGAGGGATATGGGCCAGGTACTGACAGGTGGGACCAGATTGGGTTAGGATATGGACGGGATGGATCGAAGGGTCTGTTTCAGTACTGTACATCTCTGTGACTCTATGATTGCTGGACCCAGTTAATCTATTTTATTCTCCTAATTCCCAATGGTTGAACAACTGTAACCTTCCTACACCTTCTCCATCTCTTTTCTGACCCAACCAATCCCCCTCTGATTGCCAACATTCCCTCTAATGTTCAACGGTATCCCTTCACCACTCCAACTTTTCCCTCTTTCTCCAAGCTGCTGGTAGTGCAGGATGGACAGTGTAATTCGAGTTGACAGGCTCTGCACCTTATCCCAAAATACATGGCTACCCCCAAGAATGTATAACAATACCAGCAGTCCTGAACCATTCTGTCAGCCCACTTTACACTTTATCTGGAGGCAAAACTGATCTGAATTTTGCGCCATCTTCATGATTAAAAGTTGACTGGGGACAGAGAGCCCCTAACATTCATTTTTAATTTTTAAAAAAATCAAAGTGAGGAGCAGGTGAGACTGACAGTTGGGCCTCCTGGCTCAGAGATCAGGTTTCTACGACAGCATCACCAAAAGTCAAGATTCTATTGCATTCGAAATCTATTTTACAAAAGCTTTTGTCTGGTTCAACAGCCACCTCTGACAAGAATCCCAGGAATATCAAATAAAAACAAGCAAAACCATACAAACCCAGAACGTCACTCCAGCCAGCTGCTACTTTAGATATAAAGATATTACAAAGCACACAATAACTATGTGGATAATGGATAGCAAACGAAGCATAACAACTTTACAGGCAAATAATTATAGCCTAAGGCAACAACCATGTACAAATTACAAGAATCTCTTTCAGTTAGTGCAGGAAGACAAAGAGTTGGTGTCAGTGGGGATAATAAAATAGCTCAGGAAAAGGCTGGTTAGCTCAGGAAATCAAACTCAAAAGTCATGCCCTGTGAAGGACATATAGTAAAAGTCAAAAGAATGAGGCAAAATAAGTTACAGATCATAAATGGGATCCTTAAGCTGTTCAGCCAGAAAGAATGGAACATTTATCAGTTCAAAATAACGAAACAAACTTCAAATTTTGTCATTTACAAGTTACACAACTTGTGGTGCAGCCTTCACATGAAACTAACAATCACTTTGTAACTTAAACACCTTCATTAAACAAAAAAAACAGAAATTGCTGAAAAAGCTTAGCAGATCCGGCCGTATCTGTAAATAGATGTCAGAGTTAATGCCTCAGGTCCAGTGACCTCTCCTCAGGACTAATGGTAGCTTGGAAAATATGGGCTGACATTTTTCTAGGAAGGGTTCTGAGGAAGGGTTACAGGACCCAAAACATTCGCACTGATTTCTCTTCACAAATGCTGCCAGACCTGTTGAGCTTTTCCAGCAATTTCTGTTTTTGCTTCTGATTTACAGCATCTGCAGTTCTTTTGGCTTTTATTCATTTTTTTAAAAAACTGGCAAAAAAAAACACGCCACATATCTTGAAGGCTATAAATAGGATTTCATAAAATACTTAAAATAAGCAGAGCTCATGGCAGTTACGTGACTTGTGGGTAATCTAGACTACATCATCCAATTTTATACTCAAGTCATGTTGGTGTGATTGTTCTCTTAATCTTCCGTCAACATAGCATATGATTTGCAACCATTTAGGGTGAGAATCAACAGATGTTCAGGAAACTGCTTACTCACGGGAATATCTTCAGCTGGATTTTATGTCACGAATAAATTAGCAGGCAACAAGCGTGTATTCAGTTTGTTGTCAGACCTAATTGTAGCAGATGAAAGTAATCGATAATGTGGTGCAGTTCATGATCGATATTCTGTTTCGTTTCCAACTTTTCCCGAATGAGCTCCAGATGGCATCAGGAACATCTACAGAAATAAAGTTGGATGAATTGTTATTATTCTTTGACCCAACGTAATTCTTCTTTGGCACAAGAATCCTTTTGAGTCTCTAAGTTGTACTCTCCTGGTGCCTCAATGCATGGACATATAGACTTGTTCAAGTAAGAGATGCCTTTGGTTTACTTGGATTGAGTGAAACTCCAATGTTAGTTTCCTTGATATGCTACTTACAGAACTGAACTGCATTTGTGACTATGTGTTTGAATGTACATATAGATATCTTATATACCTGTAAAGGTATTTTCATGAATAAAGTATATTTTTGAAAATAAAGAAAATCCAAATAAAATGTCCTGGAATTTTGCTAGTATATCTAATTTACAAGTTAAATCTAAAACATGTACAACATTCTGCCCATTTTGCTAATGTCAACTTGCATCCAAGAACTCCCCCAACAATTTTATTTAATTACTTGTGCACTGAATGCACATCTTAGATTTCTTTCTCAACTATTTTACTTCTTTGGACCTGTGATTAACAAAGTGGTTTCACAGTAACACAGTACCACAGTAACACAGAAGGAAGCTCTGTCACTTAATGGATTCAAAATTGATAAGGTGGAAGAGTTGGATAGACAGTGAGTGGTTAGAGTCAAGATTACAGTGGTGCTGGAAAAGCATAGCAGTTCACGTAGTATCCGAGGAGCAGGAAAATTGACGTTTTGGGCAAAAACTCTTCATCAGGAATTACCTCCACCACTCTAATCTTGACTCTAATCTCCAGCATCTGCAGTACCCACTTCTTTCCTGTCAGTGGCTCGAATTGACAAAATGCCAGGACTGAATGAGATGCATCTAAAAAATGATTTGGATGCAAGCATAAGAGGTACAGTTAGTAAGTTTGCAAATGACACCAAAATTGGAGGTGTAGTGGACAGAGAAGAGGGTGACCTCAGATTACGACAGGATCTTGACCAAATGGGTCAATGGGTTCAGAAGTGGCAGATGGAGTTTAATTCAGATAAATGTGAGGTGCTGCATTTTGGGCAAGTAATTCTTAGCAGGACTTATACACTTAATGGTAAAGTCCGAGGGAGTGTTGCTGAACAAACATACCTTGAAGTGAAGATTCATAGCTCCTTGAAAGTGGAGTCGCAGGTAGATAGTATAGTGAAGGAGGCATTTGGTATGCTTTCTTTTATATTGAGTATAGGAGTTGAGAAGTCATGTTGCGGCTGTACAGGACATTGGTAAGGCCACTGTTGGAATATTGCATGCAATTCTGGTCTCCTTCCTATTGGAAATATGTCGTGAAATTTGAATGGGTTCAGAAAAGATTTACTAGGATGTTGCCGGGATTGGAGGATTTGAGCTATAGGGAGAGACTGAACAGGCTGGGGCTGTTTTCCCTGGAGCGTCGGAGGCTGAGGGGTGACGTTATAGAGATTTACAAAATTATAAGGGGCATGGATAGGGTAGATAAGCAAAGTCTTTTCTTTGGGGTGTGTGAGTCCAGAACTAGAGGGTATAGGATGTAGGTTTGCTCACTGAGCTGAAAGGTTCATTTCCAGACATTTCATTACCTTAGTAGGTAACATCTTCAGTGGACCTAATGCGAAGTAATGCTGAAACTTCCTGATTTCTATTTAAATGTTTGGGTTTCTTTGGGTTGGTGATGTCATTTCCTTTGGTGATTTTATTTCCTATGGTGAAGTCACTTCCTGTTCATATTCTCAGGGGGTGGTAGATGGGGTCTAACTTGATATGTTTGTTAAGAGAGTTCTGGTTGGAATGTCATGCTTCTAGGAATTCTCGTGCGTGTCTTTGTTTGGCTTGTCCTAGGATGGATGTATTGTCCCAGTCGAAGTGGTGTCCTTCCTCATCAGTATGTGAGGATACTAGTGAGAAAGGCTCATCGCTTTTTGTGGCTAGTTGGTGTTCATGTATCCTGGTGGCTAGTTTTCTGCCTGTTTGTCCAATGTTTTGTTTGTTATAGTCCTTGCACGGTATTTTGTAAATTACATTAATTTTGTTCATTGTCTGTATAGGGTATTTCAAATTCATTAGCTGCTGTTTTAGTGTGTTGGTGGGTTTGTGGGCTACCATGATGCCAAGGGGTCTAAGTAGTCTGGCAGTTATTTCCGAGATGTCTTTGATGTAGGGGAGAGTGGCTAGCGTTTCTGGATGTGTTTTGTCTACTTGTTTGGGTTTGGTGCTGAGAAATCGGTGAACTGTGTTCATTGGGTACCCATTCTTTTTGAACACACGGTATAGGTGATTTTTCCCTGCTCTGCTCTGTGCTGCAGTGTGTGTTGGCTCATTGAAATAATGTTCTGATGCAGCTTCCTTTGTGGGTGTTGGGATAGTTGCTTTTGCAGTTCAATATTTGGTCTGTATGTGTTGTTTTCCTGTAGACGCTGGTTTGAAGTTCCCCATTGGCTGTTCGCTCTACTACGAAATCTAGGGATGGCAGTTTGTTGTTGTTTTCCTCTTCTTTAGAGAATTTTATGGCAGTAAGGGTATTATTTATGGTCTTGAAGGTTTCCTCTAACTTGTTTCGTTTAGTGACTACAAAGGTGTCATCCACGTAGCGGACTCAGAGTTTGGGTTGGATGGTTGGCAGAGCTATTTGCTCAAGTCTCTGCATTACTGCCTCTGCTAAGAACCCTGATATCGGAGATCCCATGGGTGTTCCATTGGATTGTCTGTAAGTTTTGTTGTTGAAGGTGAAGTGGGTGGTAAGGCATAGGTCCATTAGCTCGATGATACTCCTTCAAGACCATCAATAATACCCTTACGGCCATGACATTCAACAAACACATCGAGTTAGACCCCATCTATCACCCCTTGAGAAAAGGAACAGGAAGTGACTTCACTGCAGGAAATAACAGCACCAAAGGAAATGACATCACCAACCAAAGAAACCCAAACATTTAAATAGAAATCAGGAAGTTTTGGCATTGCTTTGCATGAGGTCCACTGAAGATGTTACTTGGTAAGATTTGTGAAACATCTGGAAATGAACCTTTCAGCTCAGCGAGCAAACCTACATCCAAAACCTCAACCTGAGCAACAAATCTTCTCAAAACTCGCTAGAGGACATAAGTTTAGGGTGCGAGGGGAAAGATATAAAAGAGACGCAAGGGGCAACGTTTTCACGCAGAGAATGGTACGTGTATGGAATGTGCTGCCAGAGGAAGTGGTGGAGGCTGGTACAATTGCAACATTTAAGAGGCATTTGGATGGGTACATGAATAGGAAGGGGTTGGAGGGATATGGGCCGGGTACTGGCAGGTGGGACTAGATTGGGTTGGGATATCTAGTCGGCATGGACGGGTTGGACCGAAGGGTCTGTTTCCATGCTGTACATCTCTATGACTCTGTGTAGATGTGAATGTGTAAAGGAATTTGCTGATGTACAGAGGGCTCTAGGTGTCCTACATCAGTCTATGAAAGTAGCAATTAGGAAGGTAAAATGGTATATATGCAAGAGGATTTAAGTGCAGAATTAGAGGAAAGGACAGCTGGAGTATTGTGCTCAGTTCTGACCTCTCTATCCCAAAAAGGATATACTTGCCATAAAGGGTATGAAGTAGAGGGATGGACATCTAGAGAGATTGACTAGGCCTGATTTACCAGAGTTTAGAAGGATAAAAGCGGATCCGATTAGAATCCGTAAAAATCTAATTGGGCTGGACAGACAGGATGCAGGGAAGCTGTGTTCCTTGGTTGGCAGCTCTAAAGCCAGGAGATACTGTTTGAAGATCCGGGGTAGACCATTTAGGTCAGGAAAAAATGTCTTAACTCAAAACGTAGTGAACATGTGGAGAAGGCTACCACAGATGGCTGTGGAGATCAAATCATTGAACATACTCAAGGAAGAGGTAGATAAATGTTTAGATTTTAAAGACATCAAGAGGCACGGGGAGAAAGTGGAAATATGAAATTCGATCAAGGATCAGCCAAGAACAGACTGAATGGTGAAGCAGACTCAAAGAGCTAACTGGTCTCCCGCTGTGAGCTTATAATGATTAAAACATTGAAGGAAGTGAGTGAAAATTGCAGCGACACTGGCCATGATCCAGTCTACTTAGAGACTCAGGGTAGATGGTCAGAGCTATGGAGAATTGCAAACATTATACCAGAGATAAAAAACGTTAATATGAATAAGGCCAGCAACTTCAGTCCAGTCAGTTTAACTTTGTGACAGTGCAGCATCTGGAAACAATTGTTTAGGATTGAATTGCTAGTCACATAGAAAATGTGGCATTGATTACAGCCACAGGATTAATCTGGTGCACATGGAGTTTGAAAAGCTTTTCGATACAGTCCCACTTTAAGACTTGTGAGAAAATTTCAGGGATAAAAAGAGTAATGGTCAATGGATGTTTTTGACATCAGAGGAAGACTTGTAGTGGAGGTCACCAGGAGTCTGTATTGGGACCCTTGCATTCCTTGCCATTTGTCTATGATCTCGATCTTGGTGTGCAAGGGACAATTCTCAAGGGGTTATTGGAGCAGACAAACCTGGTATGTGCATAGGTCATTCAAAGTGACAGGACAGATGGAGAGAGCAGTTAATAGAACATACAGTACACTCAGCTTTATTAAAGGTTTATAGGAAGCATGAGCAAGGTGGTTATCCTGAACTGATCAATACGCTTGGATAGATCTCAGCAGGACTATCACAGGCAGCTTTAATGTTACCATATGGAAAAGAGGTGAGCACATTAGAAAAGGTGTGGAAGAGATTTACAATGATGGCTCCAGGAATGAAGACAGAATGCAGAGGCTGGGTCTGAGTAAAGAAGGCTAAGGAGAGATCAGTTAGAAGGTTTCAATAATCCATCTGAATGCAGTAGATAGTGAGAAACTCTACCCACTCATAAAACAATTGCAAATGCACATACAAACATACAAGTTAGGAACAGCCATTCAGAATGGCCCTGCCATTCAACAAGATTATGGTTGAAATGATTGTAATTTGAAATCTGTATTCCTACCTACCCCTGATAAATTTTCATTCCCTTGTTTGACAAGAAACAAGTCACTAAACCCTCAGAGAATAGACTTTACTGTATCTGTTTGATATGGGTGTCTGCTCATTTTCAAACAGCGATCCCTAGTTCTAGCTTCTGCCGTTAGAGGAAACATCCTCCCAGGGTCTTATATATTTCAAACAAGTCACTGTTATCTAAATTCCAGTGACACAAACCTATCCTGTTTAATCCAATCTTGCAAAGTGATGTCATTCCAGATATCAGTCTGGAAAATTCTCTGGACTGTCACCAATGCACTCACATCCTTTCTTAATTAACATGGTCAACATTCTGCACAAAAAGTCCAGACTGTGTTATTACCAGTGTTCTGTATAACTTGAGCTTAACCTTCCCTCAGCCTTTGTGATCAATTTCCATTATGAAAAGTGGGCAAAGATTTAAAAAGTGAAGACACCAATGTGATGCAAGAAAAGGTTTTTTTTCACACACATTATTGGGTCTGAAGTCCATTGGCTTGAAGTCGGTGGAGGCGGATTCAGTTGAGGTATTCAAGCAGGCATCATATAATTTTAAATCAAAACAATGTGCAAGGGTATGGGGAGATAGGCAGGAAAATGGCACTAAGATATAATGTTCATTTGAAAAACTGGTGTAAACATGATGGACTGACTGGCCTCCTTCTGTAGCATTTTCAATTTTGAATAAAACATATATGTAGGACATTAAATTACATGCAGATAATTAAACAAAAACTGCAATCATGACCAAGTTGTGGAACACACTCACAAAACAAAACAAATTCTGATTTAAGACTCACAACTGGTTTGACATCAGATGTGAGAATATGAAAACTACTCCACTTCAATGTGCTTAAATTTGGGTATAATCTAAGCAAAGCGACAAACAGGATTATATTCTACAGGCCATCAAGACCTGAGACATTGGCAAGCAATGAGTTGCTCATTTTGTCTGTATAAAACCAGGATCAGAGAAAATAAATGATGCACAACTTATTTTGCTTGTTCACAAAATGTACACAACTTACAGAATTCTGTACTGAATCAGCATCAGATCAAATATCTAATGTTTCAAACACAGAGGATCATTGTTTGACACAAGTCAGGTCTGCGTTGTCACATGTTTTCCCTTACCTTCTGAATCATTGATTACATGCAGTCACACGTATTTCAGTATCTGACAGCTCTCTTGCCAAACTCTTTATTCTTTGTGTGTGAGCTGAAATGACGCTTGCCTGAATGAGCACAGCTCCAACAACACTCAAGCAGCTTGACACCTGGAACAAAGCAGCCTGCTTGAATGGCACCACACCCACATTCACACAACACTGTCACTCAGTAGCGGCAGTGTGTACAAGCTACAAGATGCACTACAGAAATTCACCAAAGATGCTCAGACAGCATCTTCCAAACCCATGACCACTTCTATCTAGAAGGACAAGGGCAGCATATGGGAACACCACTACCTCAATTTCTCCTCTAAGCCACTATTGACCTGGCATGGAAATATGTCACTGTTCCTTCACTGTTACTGGGTAGAAATCCAACGATTCACTCCCTGAAGGCATTGAGTGTCAAGCTATGGCTTGACTGCAGTGATTAAAGAAGACAAAAGGTTCTTCAGTCATCAGACAAACTGACACTTGTCCACATGCTCTCGCCATACATATACCAGGTAACATCTCACAGCTTATTCAAGCTCTCATCCTACAATAACCATGCTTCACTGGTACACTGCTGGTTGAAATGAGTTAACTCTGCACTCACTGAGGATTAAGCTTGTAAACCTTCTGCCCTTTGACTCAGTTCCAGGCTTCATTTATCAACTGAAACATTTGAAGGTGCTTCCTCTGAGCGTGCACAATGTTCACATCAATGCCAAGATGTTGGAGACATAATTCATTTTCTAGAGACATGCTGGCTTTGCAGGACAACTCCAATTTTATGGTTATTTAAAAATTTGTGGGTAGAAGCTAATCTGAGGGCATATTAAATCAACTAGCCAATATCTGCAGATTTGATTAGATGCAATGGATTGCTTAAAAGAATGGAGGAGCTACAAGTGATACAGCTTGAAAGGTTTAAAATAGTTTATTGAAATATAATCAAAAAAGGCACACTATATGATTAGAGACAAAAAACACCTGCGGAAGCTGGAATCCAAAGTAGTTAGGCAGGAGGCTGGAAGAACACAGCAAGCCAGGCTACATCAGAAGGTCTGGAAGTCAATGTTTCAGGTCCTGAAGAAGGATTATATCTGAAACGTCACCTTTTGCACCTCCTGATGTTGCCTGCCTTGCTGTGCTCTTCCAGTCTATTGCCTGTCTACACTGGGTATATGTAAAGTTAGAAAGACAGAATGGTCTGGTATACAGTGACTCTTCCTTCCAGGTATTTCACCTCATTGGAGTGCTAAGCTAGCAAAGAGCCTCTCCTCTTCACCCAAGTAGTCTCCTTTTGGACTGCTTTCTAATGACCTTATATTTAGGGATTGATGGATATTTCATGCTGAGCATTTGTTCACTAACAAAATGTTCAACACTGAAAGGGACACCCAAAACTTTCCTCTTACGCCTGAAATCACAGAATCATAAAGATCTACAATACTGTGCTGGTCAAATATAAACCCAACTATTCTAATTCCATTTTCCAACACTTGGCTCATAGTTGAATGTTTTAACATCATAAGTGCACACTGAAACATTTCTTAACTGTTCTGCCCTGCCACCTTTACAAGCAGTGATTTCCAGATTCTCACCACACTAAATGAAAAAGAATTTTCTCACATTTCCTTTAAACATTCGGCATCACTTTACGCCTTAATCTATGTTCCTTGGCCATTGATTTCTCCATCAAGGGAAAGTTTCTTCCTGTCGACTCTATCTATGCTCCTCATAATTTTATACACTTTAATCAAGTCCCCTCTTAATCGCCTTTGCTGTAACAAAAGCAGCCCCAGTCAATCCATACTCTCTTCATAACCTAAATTCTCCAACCCAGGTAAAATCCTGGCAAATCTCCTCTGCACTCACTAGTGCTTTTATATCTATCTTGTAATGTAGGTTCCAGAACTGCACCCTATTGCACATGGTCTGCCTTACCAAAACAAAGCCTGTGCCTAAAGGATCACTTCCTGGAACATAACAGTCAGTTGTTGCTTTTATGTAATCGCAGACAAGGATGTAGATTAGATTACTTACAGTGTGGAAACAGGCCCTTCGGCCCAACAAGTCCACACCGACCCGCCGAAGCGCACCCACCCATACCCATTCCCCTACATCTAACACTACGGGCAATTTAACTTTGCCAATTCACCTAACCTGCACATTTTTGGACGGTGGGAGGAAACTGGAGCACCCGGAGGAAACCCACGCAGACACGGGGAGAATGTGCAAACTCCACACAGTCAGTCGCCTGAGGCGGGAATTGAACACGGGTCTCTGGCGCTGTGAGGCAGCAGTGCTAACCACTGTGCCACCGTGTCGCATGTAGAGGTCTTGAACTTGAGTGGAGGAACAAAGAAGAGAGAGACATTGACCTAAACATATTGCAAAAAGTCACTGATATATTTAGGGATTGATGGATATTTCATGCTAAGCATTGCTCCTATTATTCTTAGCATTTCTAAAATATTCTCAGAACTACTCTTTTATCTTTCTTTATAACAGTGACTGACATTCAGTTTCATTGCAGTCATTACATTGGAGGTGGGTCCAGAGGGGGTTTACAAGAATGATCTTAGGGATTAAAGGCTTGTCATATTGAGCAGCAGTTGAGAACTCGGAGTCTGTATATGAAAACATTTAGAAAGATAAGGAGGAATCATTGAAACTTAGAGAACACAGAGAGGCCTGGAGAAAGATGTGTGGAAAATGCTTCTACTAGTAGGAGAGATTAGGGCCCGAGAGCACAACCTCAGAGTGAAGAGGCAACCCTTTAAAACTGGGATGAGGAGGAATTTTTTCAGCCAGAATGTGGTGAATCTATGGAACTCATTGCC
This sequence comes from Chiloscyllium punctatum, assembly GCF_047496795.1. Lineage (NCBI taxonomy): Eukaryota > Metazoa > Chordata > Chondrichthyes > Orectolobiformes > Hemiscylliidae > Chiloscyllium > Chiloscyllium punctatum. The sequence continues at coordinate 67,717,812 of NC_092761.1, read as the reverse complement.
ACAAAAGGATGTGGAGGCCGAATCATTAAGTGATGGACAGGTTCTTGATTAGTAAGGGAATCAAGGGTTACAGGGAGAAGGCAAGAGGATGGAGCTGAGAAATGTATCAGCCATGATCAAACGATGGAGTAAACTCGATGGGCCGAATGGCATAATTCTACTCCTGTATCTTATGGTCAGTCACTGCATTTAATAAATAAATGAATATAACAAATGAATACCATATGCTTCGTGCTACTGTTCTAGATGAATTTTTATCCTTAAACGCTTGAATAGAGATGTGGTACTGTAAACCCTTGTGTTGCAGTCACTTCCTATCCAGGTTCACAAGTGTCAACCTATCCAACAAGATACAAAATAGATTATCATGATGTGTTTGCCTTAGCTTTTGAGGTAGACTGGAGTGTAGGAGAAATAACATTTGCATTTATGTTATCCCCACAAACCAAATGAGATGGAAATTCTTTGATTGTTGTTGACAAAGTAACGCTGAACTTAAAATGATTCATTAACTCAGTGTCAACATACAAATCCAATAATTTTCATAATCTTCCATGGCACATACTCCTTTGCTAAGTAACATCAGCAGTTTTGAATATTTGTACTTTTCTGGGATTGTCTTGGAATACGCTACTGTAATTGTATGCAAAGCTGTCTATTTGTAAAAAAAAGGTGAAGGCCTGTGTTTAGCTGGATGGTGATCTGCAAATGATGGTACAGGAAGGAGATTGAAATTATTCCCTAGGAAAGAGGTAGGACAGCAAAGTTTGAACTCTGTGCCAAAAAAATGGCACTGAGAATTCTGGAAACAAAGCACTCTAGCTTTTCCTCAATGTTCACCCACACTCTCCGACCTTTGCTTTCTCCTTTATCTGTCCTGTTGTCATGTTTGTTAAAGATCCGACCCTCCAGGTGGGATCGTTAACAAACATGACAACAGGATAGCTAAAGGAGAAAACAAAGGTTAGAGAGTGTGGGTGAACATGAGGCTGAGGAAAATCTAGAGTGGTTTGGAACTGGGAAGTGGGGAAGGGTCAATGACAGACTTGAATAGGTTGATGTGGAGATTAGAGAGAAAAAAGCTGTACAGTATAGAGGGGTTGAGTGCAACAGGGGTCTAAGGTAGATTAAATACCAGAAATTATGCCATTAAATGTAATTGGAAGCTGCAAGACCATCATGTCAGAAGAGAGAATAGAATGAATTGGAAGGAGCAAATGAGTTCCAGGTTTTTACATTGAGGATGACCTTGAGTGACAGGGCAAGGCGTAACAAGGATAATAATAAAAGAGAGAACATTAAAATGCAAAACATGTTGACAGGGTAATTTAGGGTGAGATGCAAACCAGGCCACAGTACAAGGAAAAAAAGTTAGAATGATTAAAAATGGTAAAAAAGCATACCTGAAGGCCAGTATGTTAATGCATGAAGCATTTAAGATAATGTAAAAAAATAATGCTGCAAATTGAGGTAAATGGATATGATCTTGCAGCCATTACGGAGACATACCTACAAGGAGATCAGAACCAGGAACTTAACATTCAGGGACATTTGATCTTTCGAAAAGTCAGGAGGCAAGGAAAAGGTGGCAGGATAACATTTTCAATAAACGATGAAATGAGGATAGTTATGAGACAGGATCTAGGCTCAGATAAGGGAGAGTCCATTTGAGTGGATGAAGGTAACAGCAAGGGAAAGTAGATACTGCTAGAAGTAGTATGGACACTCAAACAGTAGCCACATTGTAGGAAATCAGAAATAATGGGAGCATGTTTTTCTTCATTCATTCATGCGATGTGAGCACCACTAGCTAAAGCCAACATTCATTGCTGACCCCAATGGCCCAGATTGTCGTTAAGAGTCATTCATGTTGCTGTGGATATGGAATTATGTGTGGGTCAGACCAGGAAAGGAAGACAGATTTACTGCTCTTAAAAAAAAACAGATTAATGAATCAGAAGGAAGGGTTTTTACAACAATGGGTACATGGCCAATATTAGATTAGATTACTTACAGTGTGGAAACAGGCCCTTCAGCCCAACAAGTCCACACTGATCCGCCGAAGCGCAACCCACCCATACCCATTCCCCTACAGTTACCCCTTCACCTAACATTACGGGCAATTTAGCATGGCCAATTCACCCAACCTGCACATTTTTGGACTGTGGGAGGAAACCGGAGGACTCGGAGGAAACCCACGCAGACACGGGGAGAATGTGCAAACTCCACACAGTTGCCTGAGGCGGGAAATGAACCTGGGTCTCTGGCGCTGTGAGGCAGCAGTGCTAACCACTGTGCCACCGTGCCGCCCAAACTCCTCATTCCAAATTCATAACTGAATTCAAATTTCATCATTTTCCAAAGTAGGGTTCAAACCATGTCCCCAGAACATCACCTTGCGTTTCTGAGTTACTCGTCCAGTGACATTACCACTACCCCACTGCTGGATTTTCCAATGATCAGGTCGCTGATTGGCTGCTGTGAAATTTTCAGCTGGTGCTAGGACTCAGGGTGAGGATGGCACAGCTGCTAAGAGCTGCTAACTCAGCACTGCCACAGAGGAGGCTGTCGTGACTGCTGGTACAACAACCAGGATGGATGATTGGCTATGGTAAGGTTACTGCTGCTTGGGGTTGGGTTTGCTAGGTGGAGGTCATGGAGGAAGACAGTCCATGGAGGTCAGAAGGGCAGAGATGCATCTCGGTGATTATCTGCTGAATGTAAAAATAACAGGGCAATAGTTATGGTTGACTTTAATCTTAATGTTGTTTGGGTCAAACAAACTATAAAGGGTAGCAATGACAATGAATTCATAGTTTGCATTAGGGTTAGTCTCCCTTGGGAATGTGTCACGCAACCAACGAGGGGAACAGGCTATCTTGAATCGGGTAATGGGTGATGAGGCAGATTTAATAAATGACCTCAGAATAAAAGAATAAACATGATAGAAATTGATATTCAGTTGAAGCTGACAAACTGTGCTTAAGTTAAATAAAGGGAATTATGGTGAAATGAGGATAGATTTAGCTGAAGCAGCCTCAGCAAATAGATTAGAAGGAAAGACAGTCAGCAAGCAACGGCAGATATTTAAGACAGTAATTCTTGATTCTCAGCAAAGAGATATCCCAGTAAGGAGGAAAGGTTCTAAAAGCAGGATATACCAACCATGGGTTAATGCAGAGGTCAAGGACAGTATTATGTTGAAAGAAAATGCATAGAAAGAGGCCCCAAAGACCAGGATAAATTCATAATCCAGTTATGGAGGGGTGAAAAGATAATAAAGACAGAGAAAGTAAACTAAGCGGGCAAACTAGTGAGGAATATAAAAACTGACTATAAAAGCCTGTTGAAATTTATAAAAAAGGTCTGGATATAGGTTTGCTCACTGTGCTGGTAGGTTCGTTTTCATGTTTCGTCACTAGGTATGATCATTAGCGAGCCTCCAGATGAAGCACTGGTGGCATGGCCTGCTTTCTATTTATGTGTTTAGGTTTCCTTGGATTGGGGATGTCACTTGCTGTTCTTTTTCTCAGGGGGTGGTAAATGCGATCCTAGTCAATTGTGTTTGTTGATAGAGTTCCAGTTGGAATGCCATGCTTCTAGGAATTATCATGCGTGTCTGTTTGGCTTGTCCTAGGATGGATGTGTTGTCCCAATCAAAATGGTGTCCTTCCTCATCAGTATGCGAGGATACTAGTGAGAGTGGGTCATGTCTTTTTGGGGCTAATTGATGTTCATGTATCCTGGTGGCTAGTTTTCTGCCTGTTTTCCAGTATAATGTTTGTTCTAGTTCTTGCACGGTATTTTGTTGTTTGTTGTCTGTATTGGGTCTTACAAGCTCATTAGTTGCTGTTTTAGTGTGTTGGTGTGTTTGTGGGCTACTGTGATGCCAAGAGGTCTGAGTAGTCTGGCAGTCATTTCTGAGATGTCTTTGATGTAGGGAGAATGGCTAAGGTTCTGGACATGTTTCACCTCCTTGTTGGGGTTTGTTGCTGAGGAGTCAGTGGACTGTGTTCATTGGGTAACCGCTCTTTTTGAATACACTGTAGTTCCTCTGTGCTGCAGTGTGTGGTGGCTCACTGAAATAATATTCTAATGCAGTTTACTTTGTGGGTGTTGGGATGATTGCTTCTGTAGATCAGTATTTGGTCCGTATGTATTGTTTTCCTGTAGATGCTGGTTTGAAGTTCCCCATTGGATACCCCAATAATACCCTTACTGGCATAAAATTCACTAAAGAGGAGGAAAAAAAAATAACCTGCCAATCCTAGTTGTTGCAGTAGAGCGAACAGCCAATGGGGAAGTCAGCTGACATCTCAGCAACAAACCCCAACAAGCAGACAAAACACGTTCAGAAACTCTGGCCACTTTCCCCTACATCAAAGACATCTCGGAAATGACTGCCAGACCACTCAGACCTCTTGGCATCCTGGCAGCCCACAAACCCACCAACACATTAAAACAGCAGCTAATGAACTTGAAAGACCCCATACAGACAACAAACATAACCAAAGTCATTTACAAAATACCCAACTGTAACAAACACTACATTGGACAAACAGGCAGAAAACCAGACACCAGGATACATGAACATCAACTAGCCACAAAATACATGACTCACTCGCACTAGTATCATTATGTATGGATGAGGAAGGACACCACTTCGACTGGGACAACACATCGGTCCTAGAACAAGCCAAACAGAAACACGCACAAGAATTCCTAGAAGCATTGCGTTCCAACCGGAACTCTATCAACAAACACATTGACTTGGATCCCATTTATCACCCCTGAGAAAAAGAACAGGAAATGACATCACCAATCCAAGGAAACCTAAACACATCAATAGAAAGCGGGCCACGCCACCAGTGCTTCATCCAGAGGCTCACTAATGAAGATGTTGTCTAGTATGGTGACAAAACGTTTGAAAATGAACCTTCCAGCTCATCAAGCAAACCTATATCAAGAATCTCAACATGAGTGACAAATCTTGTATATGATGTTCGTTCTGCTGGTTTCTGGCACAGGGTCCTTTAAATTAATCAGCTGCTGTTTCAGTATGGTGGCAGGTTTGAGGGCTACCATGTTGCCTAGGGGCAGGAGAAATCTGGTCAGTCATCTCTGAAATGTCTTTGATGTGTGGTAGGGTGGCTAGAGTCTCTGGGCATGTTGTGTCTTCCTGTTTAGATCTGTTGTGTAGGCATCGACAGACTGTGCTTATTGGGCACCCTGTTGTTCCTGAATATGTTGTATATGTGATTTTCCTCAGCTCCTCAAAGTTTCTGGATGCTGCAGTGTGTTGTAGCTTGTTTAAATAATGTCCTGATGCAGCTCCATTTGTGAGTGTTGGAATGGTTGCTCCTGTAGTTGAGTATCTGGTCAGTGTGTGTGGCTTTCCTGTAAACACTAGTTTGCAGCTCCCCATTGGCTTTTCATTCTACTGTAATGTTTAGGAAGGGGCGTTGGTTATTGTTCTCTTCCTCTTTGGTGAACTTTATACCAGTAAGAATGTTGTTTATGTGTTTGTGGGTTTCTTCTACTTTGTTGCATTTCGTGATGACAAAGATGTCGCCCACGTAGCGGTCCCAAAGCTTGGATTGTGGGAAAAGCTGTTTGTTTTAACCTCTGCATAACTGCTTCTGCTATAAGTCCTGATATTGGTGATCCTACAGGCATTGTTTGTTGATTTGATTATAGATCTTGCAACAAACATTACATTGGACAAATAGGCAGGGTGTTAGCCACCAGGATACATGAGCACCAACTAGCCACTGAAAGATATGACCAACTATCACTGGTATTCATACACACAGATGAAGGGGAACACCAGTTCGACTGGGACAGACACCCATCCTGGGACAGGCTAAACAAAGACATGCACGGAAATTCCTAGAGGCCTGGCATTCAAACCGGAATTCCATTAACAAACAGAGACTTGTAACCCATTTACCAACCTGACAGAAACAGAACCGGAAGTGACGTCACTTACCACAACAAACCGAGACAGATAAATAGCAAATGGGACAGAATACCAATGCTTCACTGGAGGCTCACTGACGATGTTATCCAGTATGGTGCCAAAACGTCTGAGAACAAATCCACAAGCTCAGAGAGCAAACTTACAACCTGATTCACAACATTAGCTACAAATTTTCTCCAAATCTCAGGGACTACATTAATTTCGGATAGCTGGTCGGCATGGATGAGTATCCATCTGTATATCTCTATGACTGTATGAGGAGGCTGTGGCTGCTTCCAGTACAACAGCCACTTAAAATTCCCAGGATGGATGATTCCCCATGGGTAGGGTTAGTGCTGTTTGGGGTTGGTTTTGTGGGGTGGAGATCACAGAGGGAAGGAGGCCGTGGAGGTTAGAAGAAAGTGCAGGGGTGGGGGGAATGGTCTCAGGTGACCACCCTGCTGCCTTATGTCCAGTCCCTCAATCAACCATAAATCTCTCCTACTGTCAGCTGTCCTCACTGGTTAACCAATTATTTGATGGAGTCTTTCTCTTTGTCAAAATCAACCCTTGAATGGTCATTAATTGCCCCCTTAAGGGCTACAACTGGCAGTGATCATGTTGAGATGAGAATTCTGAGAGGTTCTGACTCACTGCATTGATATTCCCCCAAAACTAAGTTCCCATCCCATCTCCTCCGGGATTCCAACCACTGTTTGGGAGTTCATAGATTAGATTAGATTCCCCTACAATGTGGAAACTGGCCCTTTGGCCCAACAAGTCCACACTGACCCTCCGAAGAGTAGCCCACTCAGACACATCATAGCAGTCACATCCCACCAATTAGAAAAAAACAAGATGTGGTGGCACAGTGGCTCAGTGTCAGGAATCCGGGTTCGATTCCATCCTTGGGTGACTGTTTGGACTTGGCATATTCTCCCCATGTCCGCATGGGTTTCCTCTGGATAGTCTGGTTTTCTCCCGCAGTCCAAAGATCTGCATAGTAGGTGGACTGGCCATGCTGAATTGCCCTATTATGTCCAGGGATGTGCAGGCTAGCTGGCTTTGCCATGGTACATGTGGAGTTACAGGGATAGGCTCAGGAGCTGGGTATGGGTTGGATGCTCTCCAGAGGGTTGCTGCAGTCTTGATGGTCTATATAATCAAACTAACTGACTGAAGTGAAAGAGACAGCATCCACAGAAATAAAAGGACAGCTCAGCAATCTTCACTTTAGTTCAGAAAGACTTGCTCAATAGACTACAGTAACTTTTTTTTTTACTGTTAATGTGGGAACTGACAAGAGAGTCAGTTACAAACCAGAATAAGAGTCAAAAAGAACAACAGAATTTGGGAAACAAAACATGAATACTTGGCGACTTAAGTAGCCATCTTTGACCTTTCTTAGCCATTTAATTACAATGTTAAAATGACTGAGGTAAGTTTTCATCATCAGAACTATACTGTGGAACTGCATTTGTTAACAGAGCATCAGTTACTGCAAGTTGAAAGTGCCCTAATCACAGCACTTCCACTTTCCGTCATCATTGAAATAACACTTTGTCAAAATGTTAAATCCTAAGCATTAAAAGCAAAACCTGATCATTACTGTGATATTTGGCACATCCATAACTAAATGCTGGAAGTTCCCCGATGCTTGATTTCTGACCTGACAAAATTTGTTTGACAGCTAGACATTAAAACTAGCCAATGAGAGAAGCCACATAATTTTGACAAACAGCAATTTTCAATTTCAAAACTGAACGTTAGAGCAAGCATCGTACATACTGTTTCCTCAAATCCAATGTGAATAGTCAAAAATCTGAAGTTGTGTTGGCTTGTTAGCAATATAGTTGTATTCCTGTCCAGATTGTTCATTGTTAGACAGAATTCCTGAGACCAATGTGTCAGGTTAATTTATCACGCAAAAGGAATACATCGTATTAAACAAAACTCCTATTTTGCAAGTTGCAATTGCCCACTAATGCTGCATTTAAAAAGCTGCATTTTTGATAGGATTTTGAACAAATTAGTCACCTTTGAACTGATTTGCCCAATAAATTCCCTGTGAAGGTACATTTTGTATAAATAAATGCAGAAGTTTACACCAGGGAGCATGTAATCACTAAGTCATCATTGGAGGCTGAATGTAGCTTATTCACACTTTTAACTGGCAGTGGCCCAGATTCAGCTGTTTTCATCATCTAGGCAAATACAGAGAGCCAACTGTTCACTTTTTATAGTATCGTAACTGAATAAAATTTGTTGCAGTCTCTAAAAATAAGTACTCTATCAAAAGGATATCCAAGTTCACAGGATGCATTGTTACTGGTGAGAGAGCAATATTAGCCAAGAATATAGGTTTCTGCAATCATTTAAGGGTAAGATATGACTTTTATCACCCAATTGAACAATCAGATGCCACGCGAATGTAGGGCAGGATCTTCTGTGGGCAACAGGGACCTTGGTCAGGAGTCACAGAAGTGTTGCTGAGCTGTGTCAGTTATTCTCTAGGAGGCCTGAGGCAATTATATCCCAATCAGACACTTATTCGGGAAATGTCAGACCTTCCATTCAATTAAGCCACCAATTGTGCAGCACTCCCATCCCGTGCCACTGGCTGGCTGCTGTCCAATCATGGTGGCAGCACTTGGAGCCAGAGACTGCCAATGGATGTCTGAAGACAGGGGGAGGAAGGTAGGAAAGGGAGTCGCAGGAAGGGGGACTGCCAGTTACAGATAGGACGAGGGTCAGAAGCAAACGCGGGGACTGCTGGAGCAGTTATCCTGATATTGGTCCCAATATCAAGCACAGGGTGCCTGTGAGCAACATGCCCGAATGGCAGGCAGTAAACCTGACAGGATTGCCTCATGTGTCTTGCCAGCCTTTGACTGAATTCCAGTGACAAAGGGATGAGGGCTTCAGGTGATTCTGAAAGGGCTGCCTGTTTGAGCCTTCCTGAGCCAGGCTCGATTGGAGGGAGGCAAAATAGTGGTGAGATCTCCCCCTTGCATCCTCCTGATACCCGACCCCAGTCATGAACCTGCCCTATGGGGAGCATGAAAGTCCACCTTTCACACCCAACAGGGTCGCTCTTACAGGGCGATGCTCTCACAATTCCATTCCCTTCTGAGATTTAATAATTAAGTTGTGAAGTGACACCAACCTTCACAAGCTAGCTGCTCACTTTGAGGTAAAAGTGCACCCCAGTAAACTAAACTTGCAAGGATACATTTCAAAAGGTCAAATTTTAAAAATCAGATGTTCCCACAGATTGGAATCCTGAAGAAAGTCCCTGAGCAGACTTCAACATTGATATCATTTCAGGCTTGTAATAATTTCCCAAATCAGTTACTGCTGCGAAACTCAAACTTCCATTTTTTTTCTGGAATCCAAGTGACTTGAAACAGTTCAAGTTATGGCAAGTCACTGTTTCATTTCACTTTCACTACTGCTTTCACAGTCAGCACACATTTTTCTGGGCTGGCTCTGTTTTGTCAACTTTCCTGGGAACCTGTCAACTCTTGTTAGTTTTCAAATGAAACACACATGAAGGAAAGGCAAATACAGGGAGGAGACGCAAAAGTGGGCAAGAGCAGCTGAATCCACTGCAACAGTCAAACACTGAACAAAAGGAAGGAATCCTGATTTATATGGAGTGAGAGGAAAATTGGTTGTTATCCAACAACAACCTGCCCGGTTTAGGTAATATGTGCTGGGACCTAGAAATAAAAGGGATACCACCAAGTTTCTGTTCAAAAGTCTTCAACAAAGAGGAAACCACATTAATCCATTGGTTAGAAAAGTCACAGCTGTGGAGTGGATTCATGTCTTGGACTAAGACTCAAACGCATATGTAAGGATGTGAAATGTCCAAGTTGCATTCGATGTTCGAAGGCCTAGCACAGCCTGCAGGTCAGCAGTCTAGTTGCGTTTAGTAAGCAAGAAGATGATAATGGAAGAGCTATAACAGCAGTCCATTTAAACATACTGATTTGGACAAGGACTATCCTATCAGACCAAGACTGATCTGCTCCAGAGCGTAATTCTTTTTTCATGCCAGCTCTTCATAGCCTTCAACTTCTTGATATTTTACAAATTTAAATACCTTCTCTTGGAACACTCTCAATTATCTAGCCTGCACAACTTTCTGGGTTAGAGAATTCCAACATTCACTACTCTCTGAGAAGAAATTACTTTGCATCTCAGTTGTAAATGCATGTCCTCTAAGGTTGTAAGGATGTTCCAATTCAAGATTCCCCGACAAGTGGAAAAATCTTATATGTTCCAATTAGATTACCCATCATAATTGTAAATTCTAATGAATAAAGACCTAATCTATTTAAACATGTTTAATAAGGCAACACCTTCTTCCCAGAAATCAGCCTAGTAAATCACTTTTGAACAGTGACCAATACCAATATAGCTTTTTATCATTACAGGAAACAAAATAGCACATGTGACCTCACCAACAACATGTGCAATCGCAACAAGACTTTCCTATTCTTAAACTCCAATGCCTTGCAATGAAGGGAAAAAAAATCTTCCACATTTTCTATTTCTCTCTTTAAAAATATTGAATGTTCCTGCCTCCCATTGCTCTCTGGTGAAGGGAATTAGAAAGGTCAGAAGTATTTCCTTATTGCCATTCTGTCTCCCATCTTCCCATTTGTTCTTCATCCACTCCTTCTCCCACCAACATCTCACTTGCTCACTTCTTATTTACATTTTTAACTTTTTCAAGTTATGGTGACAGATTATGACCTCTTTTACTTTCCACAGCTGTCAGACCTGCCAAACTACTTTGAGCGAATTCTGTTTTCATTTCAAATTTCCACCAACCATCATTTTTTTTTATTCCTTTGGTACCAGTTTCTGAGTCTTCAGATTCCCTAGACTCCAAATTGTTCATAACTCAGCACTCCCATTCTTGTACTGCATGTCTCACTCTCCTGACCTGCATCAGCTTCCTACCTCCCACTGTAATCAATTTAAAACTTTGCCTTCAAAATCCTCCATGGCCTTGCTTCATCCCATCTCATTTTTTCTTATATCTCTGACTCTGGTCTATAACTCAATCCTCCCACCATTTGAACATGAAGAGAAAATGAATCCTGCATTACCAGCACAGAAAATTAAGTGGAAAGAAATGGAATATCACCCAAAATATGGTACAAAACAAGACTCCTTGAGGTTGTACTACCTTTTTCCAATAACTTCATTGCCCCAATTTCCTGTTCTTTCCAAACAGCACCTGAAAAGTGATGCTATATACCCAATTCCTCTCTGTGAAGTTGATTTGAATGTGCTTTTGCTGGCCTTTTACAAAATGGATCAGAACAACACGTTGCAGAGACACATTTTTCCCTATGATGCCCTTGGTTCTGTTAGCACTAATTTAAAATATGTGTCTACTAGTCAATGACCCAAAGACTATGGAATTGTTTCTCATCATTTATTGGTGCACCCTTTCTGGTCAGTGCTGAGTGTGACACAAGGTCAATAATCTGTGTGAGTAACCTTTATCAGCCCAATCACTATGATCCATATCTTCAGCAAAGTAGCAATCATCACAGAATTGCGAATCCATTCAAACTCTGCCCTCTGCAAAGCTGTCCCACAGTTGTCACTGGGTCTTCCCAGCCTGGTTTAGTCAGAGATATAGAATACTGTGACACGGGAAGAGCTCCATTACACTGCAGTCATGTGGGAGTGGGGATGGTGTTGGAGGATTGAATGTGACCTCTTTTTACAAGGCTAGTTGTTGTAAAACCAGTTGACGAGGCTCAGTGTGAATGTTAGTGAATGGATGAGAGGCTTAAAGAATGAATGTGTAAGGCTGGTGTGGCAAATGGAATACAAGTCTTTAGTACTCTTGCCAGAATGTTGTCAGGGTCCATAGCCTTTTCAATATTTACTGTCTTCAGCGGTTTCTTAGATATCACGAGGATTGAATTAAATTAGCTGAAAACCAATGTGATGTGAGGGACCTTTTGATAGGCCACATTGGATCATCCACTCAGTACCAATGGTGGAAAAATTGTTCCAAATGCTTCAGCCTTACATTTCATATTGATATACTAGGCTCCCCCAACATTGAAGATAAAAATATTTATGGATGCTTACCTCCAGTGGGTTGTATAATTGTCTACCATCATTCATGACGGGTTAAAGTAGGATTATAGAGTTTAGATCCATTGGCTGTAGAATCACTTAACCCTGTCTATTACTTGCTGCCTATGCTGTTCTGCAAGTAATTAGTCCTGTGATTTCGCTTCATCAAGCAGAAACCATATGTTTAGGATGCTGGGTGCTGCCCCGGCAATCTCTTCAGCACTGTTCATTGAATCAGTATGGATCCCTTACCTAGATGGTAATGCTGAAGCATATCATATACTATCACAGAATCCCTACAGTTTGGAAACAGGCCATTTGGCCCAACAAATCCACACTGACCCTCTGAAGAGTCAGCTGCTCAGACCTATTCCCTTAACTAATTCACCTAACCTACACATGCTATGGGCAATTTAGCTTGGCCAATTCACCTAAAGTGCACATCTTTGGACTGTGGGAGGAAACCAGAGCACCCAGAGGAAACCCACGCAGACACAGGGAGAAGGTGCAAACTCCACAGACAGTCGCCCGAGGCTAGAATCGAACTCAGGTCCCTGGCGCAGTGAGGCAGCAGTGCTAACCATTGAGCCACCACGCTGCCCTAGTGGGGAATACAGATTTTGTTTAAATACAATTCTGCCATCAAAGGCCAGAGAGTCTCATGGCTGTAGTCTAGAGTTGGTGGATCGTTTTGAAATCTATCCCATTTAACATGGTAGTAGTGCCATACAATACGGAAAAGGGTACCTCCAATGTGAAGATAGGGCTTGGTCTCCACAAGGATTATGCAGTGGTCTCTCTTACACAATTTCGCATGGCAGGCAAATTGGTGAGAGTGATTTAAAGGATGTATTTCCCTCTTGTTGGTTCGTTCACAACCTGCTGCAGACTCAGTCTGTCTGCTCTGTCCTTTAGGACTTTAGCAGCTGGGTTGGTGTTGTTGCTACCAAGCTATCCTTGTTGATGGACATTGAAGACTCCATAAAGAGTACGTTCTGCATCGTTACTACCCTTAATACTTTCTGCACTGAGGAAGTCCTGATTCATCAATTAAGGGGGTTCAATACATCATAATCAACAAGAAATTTCTTAGTCTATGTTTGACTTGAAACCATGAGAACTCATGAGGTCTTGCATCAACATTGAGGACTCCTCAGAATGGGACTGAGAAAGACATTATGCTTGTATGCACCTTTGGAACGAAGGTGCCTGCATCAATGCCAGCTAATCCATGCAGTTTCAGTTTTTTTTAAAATCAGACTTTGTAACAGTTAGATACAAGTGGGTGACTTGCCAAATCATTTCAGAGTAGAACCACATTGCTGAGATGTGAAGTCACGTATGAGCCAGCTGAACAAAGAATGACTGATTTTCCTTCCCTAAAGAATGCTCATGAACTCGATGTTCCTTTTTTGTGACAATGGTTTTCTGGTCACATGCAAACTAGTTTTTAATTTCAAGTTTATTGTTAAAATCAAATTTCACCATTTACAACGATGGATTCAGTCATAGCCCTCAGAACATTAAGTCTGACTCCCCAGATCACTAGCACAAGCACAAGCCACAACCTTCCCAGGGGAGGGTGGTTAGTGGAGAAGTCAGCACAAGAAATCAGGGGTTCAGTTCTGTCATTACTCAGGAATTCAATCAGCTTTTTAATCCATCTCAGATTTCCTGAGTAATTGTTCAGGCAAATTCTGAGTAACTGTGCCAGATGCCCAACTCTAACTCAGACTAGGAGACTTTTGTGGCGGGTTCTGGGAACAGGCAAAGTGTCTGTTGGAAGTGTTGATGCATACATTAGATTGTATATTCAGTCTCTGATGATTCAATTTGGAACATTTGGCCCTACGTTAGTTCAGCATTGTTTTAGATGTACTAATATTATTGTATATCCATTTATCTAGTGGGCAATTTTAAATGCTTAAGTCTAATAAAATCACCATAGTGCAACAACAAGCTGTAACAGCAAAAGGTCAGCAAATTTCTGGAAGCATGTAAGAGTCAAAAGATCTATTTAAAAATAGAATGTGATCTCTTTCACAGTTAAAAAAGGGAAACTTCAACACCAACTCAGTTAACCTCAATTTCTGCTTTAAGCTCAGAATGTGCTAAAGTACAGTACTTAAAGTTTCTGTAAAATTTATGGTTCACTCAAATTGCCAATACTTGGAGAGACAAACTGAATGTACTTTATTTTCTGTCCGCTGACATTACGGAAAAATGAATGGTGATTGTAACTTGGATCTAACAATGCACCATAGTCCACTGAAGTTCAGTTGAAGCAGATCAACTATTTTGAGTAAAACAGCAGCTTTGTTGGGTGTAATGGTGCTTTTCCATCCTAATACTGTTGAATGTTTTTCTAAAAGCCCCACTAAACCACATTTTTGGTGGTCTTTCTGAAGAAAATTCAATAACAAACTCAAGAAAAACATTAATAAATGCAACTTGAAAGGCACTCTTGGAAAATACTCCAGCATCTATCATTTTGGCGGCTATATCTCAGAGCAGAAGCACACACCTTCAAGGTTCTGAACAGCACTGTCTACAGCTGACACATATTTACTGCAAACATTTACACTGGAATTTTCAACTGCTGCAGGTTTGTTCTGCTCCTTCTCTCAATGCCCTTGTAGCTGCTGATCCTATGTCGGATGAGTGTGGAAACACAAGATCCATTGCATGCTGTAGGCATCCATCACTGGTCTACAGCCCTCTCTGACTGAGCAGCAAACCACAACACTGACCACTCGTGTAACTAGCAATTGAGTAGGTTTCATTGATAAAGGATAAAGATATTAAACAGGAAAAGTTAATAAACCAATGTCTTTGTGCAGAAAGAGAAAGTCACTGACAGAACTGGCAAAGTCACTTGCAAGGTTTATCATCTGTCACAATATGTGTTTTCTCTAAACATCTGATGTTGATATAGTTTTGCTAAGGATCACTACATTAAGCAATGAAGAGCACTTTCTGGAAAGAGACAGATTAGGATCCATGGAAAAGGTCTGCTGGGTGTAATGGTCTTCCCTGTTCCCAAGTAGAATCCTAGATCATGAAGTTTTTAACAGAAGTAATGGCAGTAAGTTTACACTCAAAATCCTAACAACCTCCAGAAAGAGGCATTATATGGGAATAATGGACAAAGATTTGATTTAATAAGACAAAGAACAGCAATAACTTGAGCTGTAGAAAATAACTGTGTGTCACAGGCAGAAAAGTGGAAAATGACATGGAAATCTTTTTTTCACAATGAGCAGCTGTTGAAGGGATGGTATATAAACTTGCAAATAAATTCATGCAATGATGCAACCGATTCCAATGTACAGTCTCCGAACTTGGCATTAGTTTAAATGTGAGGTAATCCACTGTGACCAACATCTTTTGAGGCTTTGTCCCTCCCAAAGACCTGTCCTTAACCAAATGTGTAATATTTAGATCCATTAATGCAGGTCTACAGCAGCAATCTACAAATGAGACAACAACTGAACACTGGCACAGTGTAAAATGGGACTCCTGGCTGATTCAGGAGGGAAGAGAATGATTGAGGGAGAAGAAAGGCAGAGAGGACTGGAAGGTCCCAGAGGACTGGAAAATCACTAAAGTGACATGACACCCCTTTTTAAAAAGGTAGCAAGCTGAAAGATGGAAAATTACAGACCGATTAGTCTGACCTCAGTTGTGGGTAAGATCCTGGAATCCATTGTGAAAGATGAGATTTCTGAATACTTGAAAGTGTATGTTAAAATAGGGCAAAGTCAGCATGGTTTCATCAATGGGAGGTCATCTCTGACAAATCTTCTAGAATCCTTTGAGCAGGTTGGACCAAGGAGAGCCAATGGATGTTATCTACCTGGACTTCAAGAAGGCCTTAGACAAGGTGTCACACAGGAAGCTACTAATTAAGATAAGGGCCCATGGTGTCAGAGGTAAGGTGCTAACATGGATAAAAGCTTGGCTGATTGGCAGAAAGTAGACAGTAGAGATAAAAGAGTCATTTCAGGATGGCAGCTGGTCAGAAGTGGTGTTCTGCAAGGATCGGTGTTGGCACCACAACTTTTCACTTTACACACAAACACTAGGTAGAGGAACAGGTAGCATTGAGGAGGCAGAGAGGGTGCAGAAGGATTTGGACAGAATGGGACAGTGGGCAAAGCATGGCAGATGAAGTACAAAGTGGGAAAGTATGAGGTCATGCGGTTTGGTCGGAAGACTAGAAGCATGGATTATTTTCTAAATGGGGAGAAGATTCAGAAGTCTGAAGTGCAAAGAGACTTGGGAGTTCTAGTCGATGATTCTCTCAAAGTAAACTTGCAAGTTGAGTCAGTAGTTAGGAAGGCAAGTGCAATGATGGCATTTATTTTGAGAGGACTTGAATATAAAAGCAGGAATATACTTCTGAGGCTCTATAAAGCTCTGGTCAGACCATAGTTGAAGTATTGTTCACAGTTTTGGGTCCCATATCTCAGGAAGGATGTACTGGCCATAGACTGTGTTCAGAGGAGGCTCACAAGAATGGTCCCAGGAATGAAAAGCTCAACTTATTTGAAGACTCTGGGTTTATACTTTGTGGAGTTTAGAAGGATGAGGGTGGATATAATTGAAACATACAGAATATTAAACAGCCTGGACAGAGTGGACATTAGGAAGTTGTTTCCATTGGGAGGGAAGATTCGGACCAGCGGGCATAGCCTTGGAGTGAAGGGAAGATGTTTTAGAATACAGCTAAGCAGAAACTTCTTCAACCAACAAGTGGTGATCATTGAATTCATTGCTATAGAAGGCTGCGGAGGCCAGGTCATTGAGTATATTTAAAACGGAGGTAGGTAGGTTCTTGTGTATCAAGGGGACCAAGGGTTATGGGGACAAAGCAGGAGAAAGGGGTTGAGAAACTTATGGAAAGTACAGCAGCATCCATTGAGGTGAGTATGGAGGGGTGAGGTGGACAGCTCATGCCCCAGAAAGAAATATCACTCCAAGTTGACTGACTATAAGGTGAACATAGATTCCCTACAGTGCAAAAAGAGGCCATTCGGCCCATTGAGTTTGCAACAACACTCTGAATAGCATCCCACCAAAACCCTCCCCCAAACCCTATAAACCCACATTTCCCATGGCTAACCCACCTAAACTGCACATCCCTGGATACTATGGGCAATTTAGCATGGCCAAACATGCACATCTTTGGACTGTGGGAGGAAACCTAATGGAAATCCACGCAGGCATGGGGAGACACGCAAACTCCACACAGCCGCCTGAGGCTGGAATCAAACCCGGATCCCTGGTGCGAACCACTGACCATTGCGCTGCCCCTGTGGGTAGGCTAAATTGCTGTGGGTGGACTAAAGTGATGAATAGAAAGACTTCTGCCCCTCATCAGGAGGAAGCTCCCCCTTCTGGAGATAGCGGTAGATCCTGCAGTTCCAGGACTCTGTAGCAGACACTGAGGGCAGACCTCCACAGGACGCCTCATGGATTCCTGAGTGGGTTACTCAGGCAACTTTGGGCAGGATGAATTTTGGTACCTTTGGTGAGATGGGTGTGGGGCTTGCCATTTGCATTATGGCGAGTAAGGAAGGAAGGAGTTTGCTACACACCTGGTGTGTGTCTCCAACCAAAAAATGGCACCCTCCTGAAGATTAAAAATAAAACTCCTTCCTGCTTTTTGGAACACTAGATGAAAGAAATGTCCCCTTCTATTCAGCCCCCCATAACAATCTTTTATGGCATAAGCAGCTTAACAGTTAGGTTAAGTAAGTATTTAACATGTGGATATTGAGGAGTACTGCAAGATCATATGGAGAAATTTTCAGAACGTTGGCAGATAGTAAATAGTTGGCAGATGAAGTTCAACAGAAATCACTGTGATGTAATAGATTTTAGTAGGAAGTATAATGAGTTCATTTTTACTTGGAAGCTGCAACAGGGTTCACAAACAGTGCAGAACTTTGTGCAATCATCAGCAAACATCCCCAGCTTATGAAAGCAGCAAGTCTACACAAGGAGGAGCTAAAGATGGCTAGGCTAGAACACTGAGCAACTTGTACTGCCATGTCCTCAGTCTGAAGTGATTACTTCCAAAAACCACAACCAGTTTTCTTTATACTGGGTTTGACCCCAAGGATATGGATCCTGTAAGTGAAGATAGTTTTAGTATGGAAGGGCAAAATGTGTCAGGGCAGACTTGGAGGGTTAGAGAGCCTGTTCCTGTGCTGTTTTGTTCTTTGTTTGAACCAGCAGAGAATTTTCTCCTCAACTCCCAGTGACTCCAGTTTTGCTAAAGCTCCTGGAAAAATAGAACAAATGTACTTTGACATACACATACATTGATGTCATTTGTAAATTTGATTTTAAAATTAGAGAAACAGAGAAAGGATTTCAAAGAAATTAAAAGATAACATGGGTTGTTAAAAAATATTTGTCTGACTCAGAAGAAGCATGAGAAAATGTTTCCTATTTCATGATTGGCTTGATTTTTAGTAGGTTTGCTAATGAAGAGGAATTTCCAGAAATATATTTTTATCACACCAGCCCTCCCACAATGATAGAAACCATAACACTCCAAGCTCACTTATATTTCATACATATTACCGTCAAGTATCTGCACTAATCTTGCCCAACGTCAAGCGTATGTTTCAAAGTTGTTTACTCCAGTAATACTGAAATTAGAGACCTTTCACCAGTTTCTAAACTGATTACTTGTGACAGGAAGTTTCAAAATTGACTAGTCAGGGAAATATTCCAAACAGGTCTTTTTAAACAGGGGCATTTTCTAGCCCTCAGATGTCAATCCTCGTGCAATTTAAAACAACATCTTTATGTGCTGACCAACTCATCTGCAAACTTGAACTGTCAACTTTCATTTTGATGTAGTTCAAAACCAGCTAAGATCAGTCATCTAATCATTTCAGATCATGAAGATTCAAAAGTGAAACAGCAATGTTTCAATGTCCCAGGATTAAACAGTGACAGTTGGCTTGTCATAATGCAAAAACAAACGAACAAACAAAACAGTAGTACAGCATAGGAACAGGCCCTTCGGCCCTCCAAGCATGTGCTAATCATCATGCCCTAACAAAACTAAAAAAACAAAAATTCTGCCCTTATTCGGTCCATATCCCTCTATTCCCTTTCTATTCATGTAACTGTCCAGATGCCTCTTAACTGTTGCTAACATGTCTACTTCAACCACTTCTTCTGGCAGTATGTTCCAGGCTCCTACCACTCTCTGTATGAAAAACTTCCCTCGCACATCTCCCTAAACTTTCCTCCTCTCACTTTGAACCTGAACCCTCTTGTAATTGAAAGTTCAACCGTAGGAAAAAGCCTCTGACTATCCAAAAGGTGACAATGTCCAAAACAAAAGTAGCAAATGGACACTTTACACTTGTTGATGGTCTTCTTTAAAAATATTACTGGTTAGAAAATTACAAGAATATAACCTGCATGCACAATATATTGATACATCAGAGATTATGCTGATGAATCTGAATTTTCTGAAGCAGTATCAAAATTAAATCAACTGGGGATTTTCTATAGATTTTAGAACATAGAACACTACAGCACAGCACAGGCCCTTCGGCCCTCGATGTTGTTCTGCCCTTTTATCCTACTCTCAGATCAGATTAACCTACATACCCTTCACGGTACTAACTTTAATGTGTGTATCCAAATGTCGCTTAAATGACCCAAAAGTATCTGATTCTACTACTGCTGCTGGAAGCACATTTCATGCACTCACCACTCTCTGTATAAAGAACTTATCCCTGAAATCTTCCACAACGTTCCTCCAATCAGCTTAAAACCATGTCCCCATGTGACAGATATTTCCGCCATGGGAAAAGTCTCTGTCTATTCACTCTACCTCTTCCTCTCAATATCTCGTTCACCTCTATCAAGTCACCTCTCATCCTTCTGCGGTCCATTGAGAAAAGCCCTAACTCACTCAACCTTTCTTCGTAAGCCATGTCCAGGCAGCATCCTGGTAAATCTCCTCTGCACCCTCTCTAAAGCCTCCACATCCTTCCTACAATGAGGTGACCCGAACTGAACACAATATTCCAAATGTGGTCCAACCTGTGCTTTATAGAGCTGCAGCATAACCTCGTGGCTCTTAAATTCGATCCCCATGCTAATGAAAACCAGCACACCATACACCTTCTGAACAGCTTATCAACCTGGGTGGCAATTTTGAGGGATCTATGGACATGGACCCCAAGATCCCTCTGTTCCTCCACACTGCCAAGAATCCTACCTTTTAACCTGTATTCTGCATTCAAATTCAACCTTCCAAAGTGAATGACTTCACACTTTTCCAGGTTCCGTGGCATCTGCCACTTATCAGACCAGCTCTGCATTCTGCCAATGTTGCATACAACAGCCCTTCACAATATCCACGACACCACTAACCTTTGTGTCATCGGCAAACTTACTAACCCACTCTTCCACTTTCTCATCCAAATCATTATAAAAATCACAAAGAGCAGAGGTTCCAGAACCGATCACTGCAGAACGCCACTGGTCACCAAGCTCCAGGCTGAATACTTTCCATCTACCACCACCCTCTGTCTTCTATGGGCCAACCAATTCTGTACCCAGACAGAAAGGTTTCCCTGTATCCCATGCCTCCTTATTTTCTGAAAGAGCTTACTGTGTGGAACCTTACCAAACACCTTGCTAAAATCCATGTACACCACAGCCACTACTCTACTTTCATCCACGTTTTTTGGCACATCCTCAAAGAATTCAATATTTTTGTGAGGCATGACCACCCTCCAATCATCTGGCATTACTCCAGTGGACAGTGAGGATACAAAGATCATCGCCAAAGGCACAGCAATCTCTTCATTCACTTCCTATAGTACTTAGGGTATATCCTATCAGACCCAGAGGATTTATCTATCCTTGTGTTTTTCAAATTTTTCAGCACATCCTCCTTCCTAACATCAACCTGGTCTAGCATATCAGTCTGTTTCACGCTGTCCTCAGAAACATCAAGGTCCCTCTCAGTAGTTAATCCTGAAGCAAGGTATTCATTAAGGACCTCCCCTTCTTCTCTCAGATTCCAGACACAAGTTCCCTCCACTATCCCTGATCGGCCCTACCCTGCCATCCTCTTGTTCCTCACATAGGTGTAGAACGCCTTAGAGTTTTCCTTAATCCTACCCGCTAAAGATCTTTCATGCCCCCTTCTAGCTCTCCTAAGTGCATTCTTCAGTTCCTTCCTGGCTACCTTGTAACACTCTAAAGTCCTGTCTGATCCTTGCCTCCTCAACCTTAAGTAATCTTTCTGCTTCCTCTTGACTAGATGTTTCACATCCCTTGTCTCCCAGGATTCTTTCAACCTACAATCCTTTCCTTGCCTTAGTGGGACAAAGCTGAAAATGTGTTGCTGGAAAAGTGCAGCAGGTCAGGCAGCATCCAAGGAACAGGAGAATCGACGTTTCGGGCATAAGCCCTTCTTCAGGAATGAGGAAAGTGTGTCCAGCAGGCTAAGATAAAAGGTAGGGAGGAGGGACTTGGGGGAACGGTGTTGGAAATGCGATAGGTGCAAGGAGGTCAAGGTGACGGTGATAGGCCGGAGTGGGTTGGGGACGGAGATGTCAGGAAGAAGATTGCAGGTTAGGAAGGCGGTGCTGAGTTTGAGGGATTTGACTGAGACAAGGTGGGGGGAGGGGAAATGAGGAAACTGGAGAAATCTGAGTTCATCCCTTGTGGTTGTGGTTGGAGGGTTCCTAGGCAGAAGATGAGGCACTCTCTCTCCAACCGTCGTGTTGCTATGGTCTTGCGATGGAGGAGTCCAAGGACCTGCATGTCCTTGGTGGAGTGGGAGGGGGAGTTGAAGTGTTGAGCTACGGGGTGGTTGGGTTGGTTGGTCCAGGTGTCCCAGAGGTGTTCTCTGAAACATTCCGCAAGTAGGCGGCCTGTCTCTCCTTAGTGGGACAAACCTATCCAACAATATCAGTAGGTGCTTCCTAAACAACTTCCACATTTCTGTTATGCATTTCCCTGAGAACATCTGTTCCCAATTTAGGCACCCCAGTTCCTGCCTAATAGCATTGTAATTCTCCCTCCCCCAATTAAATACTTTCCCATACCATCTGCTCCTATTCCTTTCCATTATAGTAAAGGTCAAGAAGTTGTGATCACTATCACTGAAGGGCTCTCCCACCATTTGCCAAGCACCAAACCCAATAATGGCCTCCCCTCTAGTTGGCCTATCGACATATTGAGTCAGAAGCCCTTCCTGGACACATCTGACAAAAACTGCTCCATCCAAACTATTTAATCTAAGTAAGTTCCAATCAACGTTAGGGAAGTTCAAGTCAACCATCACAACATCCCTATTACTTCTATATCTTTCTAAGATCTGCCTCCCGATCTGCTCCTCCATGTCTCTGTTCCTCTGGGGGTGGTGGTGGGGCGGGGGTGGGGGGGGTGGGGGGAGGTGGTGTCTTGTGAAAACTCCCAATAAAAGTGACTGCTCCTTTCCTGTTTCTGACTTCCACCCATACTGACTCAGTAGACAAACCCTTCTCAACGATTTCCCTTTCTGCAGCTGTGATGCTACCCTTGATTAGCAATGCCACTCCTCCACCTCTTTTACCTTCCCTGCTATTAGTTTTGAAACATCTAAATCCTGGAACATCCAACAACCATTCCTGCCCCTGTGATAGCCAAGTCTCCCTAATGGCTACAACATCACAGTTCTAAGTACTGATCCATGCCCTGAGTTTGTCACCCTTATTCCTAATTTTTATTAAATGAAATTCCAAAATAATTCATGAATAATTCATTATAGGATACAGAGCCAAATATCCAGACTTGCCAATGATAGGCAACATCAGATGGAAGCCTAAAACTCCACATTATGTGAAGTGACCAAACTATGACAGATGGATTTCAATGTAGGCACATGTGAAATCATCCACCTTCAATCAAAAAGGGATAGATTAGGACTTTTCTTTAATGGTGAAAAGCTAACAACAGTGGAAGTCCTAAGAGACTAGAGGTTTCTGGGTAATATGGATCATTGAAGTGTCAAGAACTGATGTACAAATAGAAATCAAAAGGGAAGAAGGTTATCTACGATTACAAAGAGATCTTGACCAATTGGTCAAAGGCCCAAGAAATGGGAGATGGGAGTTTAATTTGGATAATTGTGGGATATTAAATCTTCGTAAAATAAACAAGGACAGGACTTTGGGGTGGCACGGTGGCTCAGTGATTAACACTGCTGCCTCACAACGCCAGGGACTTGGGTTTGATTCCAGCCTTGAGTGACTGTCTATGTTGAGTTTGCACATTCTCTCTGTATCTGCGTGGATTTCCTCTGGGTGTGCTGATTCCTCCCACAGTCCAAAGATGTGCAGGTTAGGTGGATTGGCCATTGGGATTGCTTGGTTACAGGATCGTGGGTCTGGTTGGGAAGGTCTTCAGAGGGCTGGTGTGAACACAAAAAGCAGAATGGCCTGCTTGGGCAACACGGTGGCTCAGTGGTTAGCACTTCTGCCTCACAGCGCCAGGGACCGAGGTTCAATTTCTGCCTTGGGCAACTGTCTGTGTGGAGTTTGCACATTCTCCCCATGTTTACGTGAGTTTCCTCTGGGTGCTCTGGTTTCCTCCCACAATCCAAAAATGTGCAGGCCAGGTGAATTGCCCATGCTAAATTGCCCATATAGTGTTAGGTGTATTAGTCAGGGGTAAATATAGGGTAGGGTCTGGGTGGATTACTCTTCGGAGGGTTGGTGTGGACTTGTTCGGCCAAATGGCCTGTTTCCATACCTGTAGGGAATCTAATCTAATCTTCCACACTGTAGGGATTCTATAACTTATACAGTTAGTGGTATTTCCCTGGGGTGGTTTTGTAGAACAGACAGACCTAAGAATTCTGGCACATAATTCTCCAAAATTTGCATCACAAGTAGACAGGTTGGTCAAGAAGGCATTTATCACACTTGCTTTCATTGCTCAGACCTTTGAGTAAAAGGAGTTGGGGATCATGTTGAGGTTGCATAGTTTGTTGGTGAGTCCTCTTTTGGAGTACTGTATCCAGTTCTGGTAGCCCTATTGTAGCAGGATATTACTAAACTGTAGAGGATACAGCAAATATTTACCAGCATGTTGCTGGGAATGGAAGTTTTGAGTTACAAGGACTTTTTTCCACTGGAGATGGCGGGGTGATCTTATAAAGGTTTATAAAATCATGAGGGGCACAGATAACATGAATAGTAAGTGTCTTTTCCCTCGGGTGGAGGAACTCAAAACTAGGGGGCACATTTTTAAGGTGAGCAAAGAAAGATTTAAAAAGGACATGATAAAGATATTTTTTTCCACAGAGGGCGGCTTGTGTACAGTTATGTCTAAAAGTAATTTGGATAAGTACGTTAAAAGGAAAGGTTTCGAGGGATATGGACCAAATGCTGGCAGGTGGGACTAGTTTAGTTTGGGAACATGGTCGGCATGGACTGGTTAGACCAAAGAGTTTTTCCATGTTGTATGATTCTACGATTCTATAACTCACTTCTGGAAGTAGTAATTGATGGAAATTGATCGTTCATTTTAAATCTGAGATTGATTTTTTTTGTCAATAGTCATACAGGATATTTAACAAAGAGAAAGGGAAATGGATTGCAGATCACTCCCAATCTCATTGAGTGGAAATTCCATTAGTCAGAGAGACGAGGACCTCAAGGCACAGCCTCAGAGTGCAAGGACACCCCTTTAGATGGTGAGGAATCTGTGGAAGTCTTTGCTGTAAAAGGCTGCGGAGGCCAAGTCATTGAGTGCCTTTCAGACAAAAATTGCTAGATTCATAAATAGTAAGGAGAACAATGGTTACAGAGAGAAGGCAGGAGAATGGGGTTGACAAACATATCAGTCATGATCAAATGGCAAAGCAGACACAATGGACCAAATGGCTGAATCCTGCTCCTCTCTCTTATGGTCTTATAAAAAGTCTCACAAGGCAAGGCGAAATGGCCTACTCCTTTTCAATGTTCTTCTACGGCTTTCATAAAGTTACCATAAAATAGCATTATCTTCATTGAAAAAAATGTCCACCAAATTCTCACCCAGTTTTCAGTTTTAATACAATAACAGAAATCTTGACAATAAGTCAATTTGAGCTATACCAAAATCAAAGTAACATATTGCTACTCTCCCATCCCAAAACAGATCAACCAGGCAGTCATCCCCACCTGGTAAAACACAAAATGAGTATAAATTGAACACTGATCCACAAAATGAGACTTGAGTATTACTGATGAAAAAGGCACATTTTGTCAAAGCTTTTTATCTTGAACTCATCAGGACATTTACAAGACAAGCCGAGTCCTTGATCAGCAATTTTCAAAGTTTGTACAATCAAAAATTATTTTTCCAACTACAAATGGCTTTATTTGTGATACAGAAAATTCTGGTTTGAAAAGAATCCGAAGTGACTTGGATGTGGTAACTGTCCTAAGAGTTCTAATGTGACTGAGACATTTTTTTAAAAACCCAGATTTGGTTATACTATACCATTCTATACAATGTTCCATTAATAGAAGTGGTTTATATCCCGTCACTTCAAAAGGCTCTGGAGTGTAACTGAATATAAAGTTAGAGGAAACATCAAGTCAAAATCTTGAATTTGGAGTAGAATAGGGATGCGGAGGAAGAAAAAATTTAACAAGGAACAGTTCACCCTATCCCTCCAAGTAGTCACACCTATAATGCCCAAACAGTGGCACTTCAGAAAATCTTTGCAAATTTCTTCCCTTTGCTCTCCATTTCGGGAATAATTGACTTGATGAAGTGTGGTTACTAATCCCTTCCAGTGCTTCATCCACAACCAAGTGGACAACAAATATTACATATAAAATTGATGGAGAGGAAAATACCGACTCGAGTGTCATAACGCAGGATGGAGGATCACGATCACTCACCCCTGTCTCCCCAACTCTGCCATGTCATTTCCATGGGGATAAGAAAAAATACAAAATACCCAGGACCAATTCTGGAAAATTCACTCTAAACACCACAGGAAATCCCAGAGATCCCATGAAACTAATGTTTTCAAGACATTAATTTCCCACATAATGCCATTTAGCTATGAGTCAATTCAGAGCTCCATAAATCAATCCAATCTGATACAGTACTCTCATACGTTCAGTACCATGCACCACCAGCTGATTGTAACCAGGAGTGGATCCCAGACTGATCACGAACAGCATTCTTCAGTCGAGATCACCCAAATCTCAAACCGATTTTGCAATCGTCTGTTCAGTACTTAAACAAACCAAATCAAACAGGAGAACATAACATTTACAAGCAGTACCGACCAGAGAAGTAAGTCGGAGGAAAAGTCTATTACAGTTAAATTATAATACACCCTAATACTGCTGCATTTGAGAATTTGGTTCATACCACTCAACATTTTGGGCAGTCTTGGGAATCAGGCACTCTTTAAGTAGCTTTCTGATGATGAGGTGGAGTTAAGACAGCCATGTCTTCTCAGATCAGGGTGGATAGATTAAATGTGCAGTCATCCATGACTGTAAAAGCACAGGAAGATGCTAAACTGGTCACTTATGGTTATTGTAGTGCAACAACGAGGAGGCTTTGTAATATAACTCCGGTAACATAGAGGATTGAAAAGAGCTATTACATTCCTCTGTCACATTTATGCACCTTTGATGCGCAATGGTTTAATGATAATATGCATGGGATATAAGGATCAAAGGTACAATTTGTGTTAGAGTTGTGTGTGCACCAGTCTAAGCACAATTCATCATGAGATATGACTCAATATGAATGGCCTGGTGAGTTGTGAAGTTTGAGCTCCAGAAAGACCTGTATTAGTCTTTCCAGTGAAGTTTGTGAAGTGCAATGTATTTGAGCACCTATGCTGTATTGTGAGATGTGATCAATGAAGGCCTGAACTGGCATTGTTAAAATTTTAAGTTTGCATGCTGTGACCTTTTAAAGGAAAATAATTGGAATAAGACAGCAATTCAGCACCACCTAAAAGTCTTTTTTAATGGCTATGAACTCAGGGAGAACTGGAACTCCATTTGACCTAGGACCTGGATGTGACAGAAATACGCACACAAACATATAAAATATATAATTGCTAATGTTGTCCTATAAAGTTCAATTCTCTAAAAAAATCCAGTAGCCACCTGCAAGTCTCAGTTTGCATTACTGGCTGTAAATGTAAATGAATTTGCTGAATTAAACTTAAGGCTGCCATACATTGCCCATATTTAACCTTGAGCAGGCACCTCAAAAAGCACAGGAGAAGTAGCATCAATGCTGCTTTCAAAAGATCATCCAAATCTGTTGGCCAGAAAGGCAGTGCAACATTATCATGCTCTTTCAAATCAACATGCTCAACATCATGGTGCTCATCACTCAAAACCAGCTCCACTGGGAATGTGACATGTCGTTTATACACCTGACACCAGCCTCCAGAAACTGCTCTACTCTGAACCCAGTCAAGGAATGTAACTCACAGGAGGACAGAGGAAGTGTTTGGAACATCCTCAAAATACCACTGAAGAAGGTCAAGCATCCCTGGAGGTCCATAGGAGATCCAGGCTTGTACCTGAAATGCAGGAGATTCATCAGGAAGGCACCAACCACATCAAGGGACTTCATCGAGAATGATCAATGGTGAAAGTGAAGTGTCAAAAAGAACACACAAACCTCCAAATAATGCATCAACCCAACCCTTTACTCATCACCCCCACATGACAGTCTGTAAATCGCGCACTGATTTTATTAGGCATTTCAGAATCCACTGACCCGAGTGCCATTGACTCATTCTCAAACTAGAGGGAGTGTCAAAGTAGAAGGAAAAAAACTGAAGGCTGGGACTCGTAATGATGGAACAGAATGCTATTTTATGTAGTAAACTTCAATAAACATTACTAACACAAGGAAAATTGCTTACATCACCAGTCCGCAGGCATAGATGGAATAGATGTGGGACTGCTTCAAACACTCACAAAAGCTAGACTTTAAACAGAGACTGAGGTCACACACTGTAACTGCCATCCAGTTCCCATATTAATAAAAAACGTGAAGATCAGTCCAAAAAGTAGTGACAATAGTAAATATATGACTATAAATATGAATATATGAATTAGGAACTGGAGTAAGTCATTCAATTTCTTGAGCCCACACCACTATTCGACAAGGTCATGACTGATCTGATTAGTCCCATCTAGCCCTGATAAACCTTCAGCAACTTGCTTAAGAATCTATCCAGAACTGTCTCAAAAGTATTCAATGACTCTGCTTCCACCATCTTGTGAAAAAGACAGTTCCGAAGACTCATGAACTTTGAAAAAAGAATTCACCTTATTGATAGGATGAGGTGATGGAGGGAAATCAGCTCTCCTCATTTTAACACCCTCTCTGTCAATCACAACATTTTTAAAAATCTTCTTAGCCCTTAGCTTTCACACCATAAAGAAATTTAATTGACCAGATCAAACTCGAAGAAGAGCAGATTCCGCAATGTTCTTATGTGAAACAGAGCGCAGATTTAATACATGTAAAACATGAGAAAAATAAGAAACCATTACATGAAACACTCACACATAAACATGCTTAAAACAAGAGGGCATGGGAGAATGGGATGTAATACAGACAGGAATAATAAAAGCAAATACAGTTACAGATCTCAAGAGTGCCTGGAGTTGCAAGAATTTGAAGACCTGAGTCTAATTGTTCAGCTGCAGTTTCATTTCCCCCCCATTATGATGAAGCTGCAGATAATCTGGAGTTCTCAGTGACTGGATATTGCCATTCCATTCAATTGATTGGCTGGTTTCTAAGATTGAGGGGGAGGGAAGAGCTTTCAGTGTCTTCGGCGTTATCAGTCCATGTTATTTTCTCTCTCCTTTGCTACTGAAGCATGCCATTCCTTTATGGATTCAGATTTCTGTATCATTGCCTGCAATTATTTGGTTGGAATGAACAATGTTTCACCTCCTAATATACAAATTTATCATGATGTGGAGGTGCTGGTGTTCGGCTGGGGTGGGCAAAGTCAGATGTCACACGACACCAGGCTATAGTCCAAGAGCTTGTGGTTTCATATAGACCTGTTGGACTGTAACGTAATGTCATGTGTCTTCAGAATTTACCATGCAAGTGTGAGTAAAACAAGGGGTTCAAATTTCTTGATGCCTCACCTAATTTTCATTCAACCAGTGAGGGAATCTATAGTAAACAATGCAGGAGTGAAAAGAGTAGTTTTTACAGCGATTCTCCAGCTATTACTGCAATGCTAGGAATTGAACCAAAGAAGGGAATTCCACCCAGTTAAATGCCAAAGGGCAGAGTTTGGAGGACAGTGTGGCCAAGTGCCCAAAGATTGCAGATGGCCAAACAAGATGAAGGAGGGATATTTTACCACAATCAGTCATGTGGGATCAAATTTCAGACATTCAATTTCCATGCCAGATGTGGAAACCTGATTGGAGGAATTCAAACATAGATTGCTGGAAAACAGACACAGACAGTACCTGAGGGGAGACAAACATCAGCCATCATAAATGCTTAGAAGGTTTGGGTGGTTAACGGTTTACAGAGATTGTAAGAAAAGAAGGAGAGTAAAACATTTAGAAATCACTGGTCACCATGCTTCAGAAGGAGACAACAGCTTGAAAATAGTGCAACAGAGATTTCTGAGAATGATGGACAGAATGAGCTCTGTGATGAAAATGTAAGTTCCTATGATTTTAAGATGAACATAGGAGCTTACAAAAGGTGCAGTTGTAAGTCTGAACTGCTGTTAGAATGTGGACGGTATTTTTTTTTCTTGTTTATTCTGATGGGTTATTCCGACTGATCAGGATGTGATATCAACAAGTTTCATTATCGTGATTCAGAAATTTCTAAGCGAAATCCATAATTTTCCAACTTCTTTTTGGAGAAGGAAATGTGTATCTTGAAAGTTGGAATGAATTTAAAAAGGGAAGGCAGCTGAACTAAAGTAGTTACACAATGGACTGGAATTTCCCTCTAATTACTCACACGCCTGCAGAAGCCAACATGTTATTTTGCTTTTCTTAAAACATGAATTGAAACTCCTGCTACCTTTTTCTTAAAAAAAACTCCTTTTGAAGAGTGATCATAAAATTGGACAAGGCGTTGAAAGTTGCACCTTCATGGTTTAGAACAAATGGTGCAACACATTTCCAAGCAGGCAATTTTTTCCAAGTTGCTTCTGACAGTTCACATGTCATAGTCTGCTCTTTCTGTATAGCTCCGAGGAATACATGGCAAAAGGATATACGGCATGGAAAACATGCATCATTAGACAGGGAAACAAAGGAGGATAAATTTACGTCTATCTGCCAACTCTTATCATGTGTTCATGTGAGTTAAAAAGAAAATCTTACTGGGGGACAAATGGAATATGGCTAGTTATTAAGCATGAGGATCCCAAACTGTTCCACACTTAGTCCAGGTGAGGCATGCAGTACACAAACTGATCTGCCTCCTTGTCAAAGTGCTTTCAGTATAAGCAGCTAGGAAAAGGTAGCCTAAAACTTTCAAATTGTAGCAGCACTTGTGCAACAGGACCTTCTGCAACTGTTTGGCTGAATGCCTTCAGGTAATGAAGGTTTACGACTTTGCAGAATAGCTTGAGGAAAGTGTAACTGATGGAGCAACAGTGCAGTTTAGCAACAATAGGTCTGCTATAACGCTTCCTCATTGTCAGTGACTGTGGAAGAGTCCAGGCACAGGGTTTGAGCAAACCTTGAAGGATAAATTTTCATAGGAACACTCCTCTAGCCTGCTCTACCATTCAGTGAGATCATGACTGATCTGTGACCTAACCCCATACACTTGCCTTTGGTCCATATCCCTTAATATGTTTGCTTAGTAAATAAAATCTGATACATAACATTAACAACTGATCCAGCATCCATTGTCATTTTGGAAGAGAGTTTTAAATATCTTTGTGTGGCAATGTCCACAGCAACACTTATGGACTTAACCTGATGCAGCAACTGCTGGCTACTGCCTCAAATTGCATTGCAGCACAAGAAGAAAACACCCAATGAAGTACTGAAAACTCTGCCTGAGGTCAGACAGTGCCAAACAGCTGTGTAGACCAGTGTGCAAAACATACATGCAGACTCGCAAAACAGGTAAGCAATCTACCTTACAACAGGTAATGAGGAGAACTGGGATGCTCCCACAAGAGTGTACCGATGGTTTCATGAAACATAAAGTTCCATTCATTTTCAGAATGACATCATTCAGGCCCCAATACTTCTACTCTGCCAGTGCATTCACTGTTGCTTCCCTTAGCATCAATAGGAACAGGACAGGGACACTTAGCCTCTTGAGAATTCAACAAGATGATGAGTGATATGTGGCATCTATGCGTGACGTTTGCTCCATCTTCCACAATATCTTCAATCAACAAAAATCTCTATCAATCTCATTTGCTACTCTATAATTCATCAAGATGGTATACCAGAAAGCAGCTCTGCCTCTGATCCATAGAATTCAAACTCCAGGGCATGGCGCCAAGGCATATTCAAAACATGGCCACACAATCACACCCAAGCATGCACCCACCCCTGCATTGTCTGAGAAGTCACCTTTTGTTTTTATAAAACCTTAACTTATTTTGAGAATGTGACTTAAAAGAAGTTCTGGGATTCGTATATTAATGAACCAAAATCTATAACCCATTCTAAACGATGAAAGACTTAACAACAATCAAGGTTTATTAAACATATCATTTTACTTGCATGACACTACAATCTTTTGCTATAAATTCTGTGTCTTGCTTCACAATCACATGAAGAAGGAGCAGTGCTCCAAAAGCTAATGCTTCCAAATAAACCTGTTGGACTATAATCTGGTGCTGTGTGATTTTTAACTTTGTCCAGCCCAGTCCAACACCAGCTCCTCCACATCATGGCCACCATGGTGAAGGAAGAGCAAAAATAAAACTTATTGTCTATCAAGGCAGGTATCCATTGGGTTCTGACCTGTCTAGTTACCATCAACTGAGATCATAACAATAGTTAAGAAAGCATTCCCATTGACACAGGACCTCAAACGTAATCCAAGCACTTCTGTGAAACCCCATTGCCACTACAGCAAAATACTCAACATCCAATAAACTGAAAAGCCCCAACTCTCAACAATTCAGCACTTAGTTGACTACAAATATCAACAACCTGCTAAATAACCCTGAGCTGTATTGTCCCATATCTTAACAATCCAGATCCAAACTTCGAACCTTTTCTAATTTAGCTGTCTCTAGGAGGTAACAATTCCATTATCCTGGTTTTCTGTGCCTGAGCGTGACATTGTAATGATCTTCAAGTCATTTTGGAGCTCCACTGTTTCTAGCTCAACAAAATGTAGAAAGTACTTACTGTTTTCCCTTTCAGGTTCAAGTTAGATATCCATATATTGCCATCCATGCCAAAGCAATGCAGCTCAAAACCAGTCCAAGATCGCATGGCAAGGCTAACTGCAGTCAGCCATATTAAAAAGTGGCAGCTTTCTGCCAGTTATACAGTAACACTGCATGGGCAATGATCGGAGATAAAAGCACACATAGGATGGGCACTAAGGCAATGTAGTCTTGCGAATAGCTCAAGTGTTCTAATGTTATTGGATAAGAGCATTTCTTTCTTCCCTGTTTTAATTTCAGGAATTTGACCAATAGAACACTGCAATGGTTCACAACAAATGGATTGAAAGGCAGAGAGCAGAGAAGCAACTGTGAAGTTAGGATTGTCATGGAGTCATATGGAAACAGAATCTGAAGTCCAACTTGTCCCCACTGACCACACATCCCAATCTAACCTAGTCTCATTTTGCCAGCATTTGGTCCATATCCCTCTAAACCCTTCCTATTCATACATACATCCAGACGCCTTTTAAATGTTGTAACTGTATCCACTTCCGCCACTTCTTCTGGCAGCTCATTCCATACACATTTCAGCCACTGCATGAAAAGGTTTCCCCTCAGATCTTTTCTAAATCTTTCCCCTCTCACTTTAAACCTATGCCCTCGAGTTTTGGCTTTACACATCCTCGGAAAAAAGTTAAAAATCACACAACACCAGGTTATAGTCCATCAGGTTTAGGAAAAAAGACCTTAGGTATTCACCCTATCCATGCCCCTTGATAAAATCACCTCTCAGCCTCCGATGCTTCAGCGGGAAAAAGGCCAAGCTTATTCAGTCTCTCCCTATAACTCAAACACTTAAGTCCCAGCAACATCCTTGTAAATCTTTTCTGCACCCTCTCAAGTTGAACAACATCTTTCCTATAGAAAGTAAACCAGATATGTGCGTGGTATTCTAAAAGTAGCCTCAATAATGTCCTGTATAGCTGCAACATGACATTCCAACTCTTAAACTCAATGTTCTGACCAATGAAGGCAAGTGTGCCTACTGCCTTCTTCACTACCCTGTCTAACAGAGACTCCACTTTCAATGAACTATGAATCTTCACTTCTAGGTCTTCTTGTTCAGCCACGCTCTCCAGACTGTACCATTAACCATACAAGTCCAACTCCGGTTGAATTCCTGACAGTCTGTCTGCAGTGAATTATTCCCAGATGCCTCCTCCCTTCCTCAGAAGGAAGCCTCAGTCTCCCAAGTGGCAAGATACTCCCTTGGTAATGAGGTTTCAGAGGACACCTCAGAATACAGCAAACCTGGATACATTCTCCTGCTAGGTTTCCTTGAGCACCTTGAGAAGTCTGAGAAGCAGAACCATTGCTTCAGCACTACATTCCTGGTTGCTGACATGGATTTAACTATTAGTACACAACCATGTGCAGAGGAGTGGAGTCATGAGCCTAGGTCATCACTCAGCCTCTGGTATTTGTGGTTAGCTAGAATTGGTGGGTGAAACTGACTGGTACAGGATATATCCAGCCGGATGAATATGAGGATAGCAAGTAATAACAGAGAGGATCAGCTGGGCATGGTTGCACACTTACACAAGGAAATAGCGTAGTTACAGATTATCTTCTTAGTGTTTTAGGTTCTGTGAATCAACAGTGAGCAATCTACAGCACTCTGCACTCGTGGGAATTCTAATAGTCCAGCAAATCACAAATTTTCACTTCCTGATTTTCTCTCGAAACCGCAACACCTTTGTTCAAGTAAGTGTGTGTGAGGCATTCAAATAACCCCCAGGTTGGTCAGTTTAACACTGGTGATGAAAAGAGTGACATTGGAAAAGCACAGCAGGTCAGGCAGCAACCAAGGAGCAGGAGCATAAGTCTTTTATCAGGAATGTGGAGGGGCAGGGAGCTGAGAGATAAATGGGGGGGGGGGTGGTGGGGGAGGGGGGTGGCGGGGGAGGGGGGTGGCAGGGTTGGGCTAGGGAGATGAGAAGGTTCAAATCGCTCTGACAGCCTTTCACTTCTCTTTGATTGTTTGCTGGGACTTGTCCACAACTATTGTTAAGAGAAAAAGTGTGGATTGCATATGCTGCAAGTGTCACCACTACTGAGTGACATGTGATTTGGATAGGGTAAATATTGACAAGAGTCACATTAATTGGCAAAGTCTGTGAGAAAGGCAGTAACAACAGGATAGAGCCACCTTAAGCAGTCAACAACTGATAGTTAAGACCTTGGGAAGATGTCAAGGTCAGCAAAGAGGAAACTGTGGGCAAGGGATTCAAGCCTTTGGTCATAACAGGAATGTTGGAGTCTTAGAGTATGGAGGTTTTGAAGTAGGGATTTGGCAAGGTGCTGTACCTGAGAGGAAAGGATGTAACAACACAAGAAGTAGGAGCAGGAGACTGCCCTACACCCCAACAAATCTGCTTCACCTTTCACTCTGATCATGGCTGTTATTCAATTTCAACTCACCCTCCTGCCTACCCTTCGCATCCCTTGGTTCCCTGAGAGACAAAAAAAATCTGGAGTTGCTCAGCATTAAATACGATAAGAAATAAATGAGAATGTGAGAATAATCTCAGAGACATAAAATAGAAATAAAAGGGGGTGGTGGTAAAAAAAAAGTGGTATTGAATGTGATGGACCAGGTTCCAGTTGTATTTAGATCCCGATTCTTAACATTTATATAAATGCACTAAGTGTCTATATTACCAACTTGAGGGTTATCATTAAAATAGTAACTAACACAAAAAAGCAGGATGTTACAAGCAGCAAAAGGTATTCAGTCAGCTTACCCTTGTTTGGTTAGACCATTTATAGAAGTGCTGAGTCCCAGTCGAATTGGCTCACCAAATGCAAAGGTTAACACATCGAGAAACAAGATCATGTTACGAAACGGCCTCACATCCCCTGCTTCTAAAATAGCCATTCTTTATATCAGCCTTCACAGCAAATGCCAGTACAGGTCATCACAGCTCAGCTCAGGTGTATTTGTAATCAACATATTCAGAGACATTACTGAAATGCCTCTGACATAAATCGGACTTGAACCTAAGTCCACTTAAACAGCTTGGCTAGATCATGCTATTGCCACTTGTTCACACATGTATACGTCATAAACGGAACCAAGAAATAATGACCAGAATTGGATACTCTGATTCTTACAGCACCCATCCTATCCAGGCCTCAAGAATGCTAAGACCAATCACAGTGGCCAACAAGACATATTCAAACTAGGGATAAAACCTAGCACCTTGTAAACCAGGATGTCATGACAAAGAATTATCAAGGTTACACTTCAATTACTCCCACAACAACTGCAACAACTTACACTTCTTCTGCCTTTCAAAAAGTCCCAAGATGTTTTACAGATGTAAAAGGAAACCCAAAGTTTTTACCTGCAACATATTTTGAAGAGAGTCTGAAAGAAATAGGGTGATGAAGGAAAATCATGGGATTTAAGAACAGCATTCAGACAATGTGGGCAAGCAAATGTTGAGACAGCCACCCTTGGTGAATCAGAGGGTGTAGTTTCAGTCTGTTTACCAGTGTGTTCCAGTCCTGTGCTTGTGCAAGTCACCACCACTTGCTGCTGAGACTTATATAGACAGAATTTGAAAAAAAAAAGCGGGGATCTACATTTTAACAATGACCAAAACTTTTGTGCTGTGTGGATAGATTATTAGTTACTAAATTCCCAAGACGCTAGGACTGTCAGTTATTGCAAATGGTTATACTTTAAATTATCTATTTAACTTCAAGACAAAATGAAGTTGGCAGTTTAAAGAGCAGCTAACTGGCTACCCATCCAGTTAGAAGGCCTAGGTGATTCACACTGCTGTGAAGAGGGATTTTGACAGATGTATTATCTATACAATTGACATACAGGATGTTTCTTTTTAAATATCAACGACAAAATAGAATCGGAGTAGGAACAAGAGTGAGAATCACACATCACTATGGTTCTCCATGCAAGAATGTGGTGGGAACTCATGCATGGATTGAACAGGGTTGAAAAGCGAAATTGATATAGAATAAATTGGATTTAAATGAGATTGAAAGATTCATTGAGAATCAGTTAAAGGAAGAAATTTTTAGGTTAATCCTGAACATAAATACCATTGCAGGGAATAATGGTTAGAAATAAGAAAAACAAAAGAAGAGAAAGAAGCCTTTTGGAGATGATAATCATTGAGGAAAAGTTCCAAGAGAATTCAAAGCCTATGAAAGGGACAGGCTAAAGCATATCATCAGAGATTTTCAGTAATATTAAAGCATTAACAAGGAAACTTTTCTATAGTTTAGAGGACAAATTGTCTGTGAAATAATGTCTAATCAAACTATTTTTAGTTTGTTACAGAAAATGTCTTATAACTTTAAATCTTGTTGTGCAAGTTGTTATTGGTCTTAACATGAATCATAATAACAGCTCTATCCAAATGGGAAATTATCTTGTAAGACCACTAGCGTACAGTTTTTTTTTGAAAAAGCAAATAATAATCTGAAAATCTAATTAACAGTGGCATTGTCCTAGTGAAAATAAGCAATTTGATCCTCATTCACCATTCAGAGATCATGATTGATATGCAAACATTAGGTATCTGCATTTTCCCCATACCCATGAATATCTTTGACAAACAAAGATCTATCAATCTTTTTTTTAAATTTACAAGTGGATTTAACATCAATTGCCCTGAGGTGAAGAGTTTCAAACTTCTACCACTCTAATGTGGAGACGTGTTACTGCAATATCTGTCTCTTTGTTGTCCTCACATCTCAAATTAACATTAGCAAGTGCACACAACACACATACTCTTTCACTTTCAACCTTATTTCAAAATCAACACAACCTTCAATTTTTAAAGAGAAGTTAACATTAAAACAGCAGGGAAATAAATTGCATGCCATGCACTTGAAAAGCACCAAATGGCAAGCTGCAGGGTGAACAACTCAGGGACACCCAGGAAACACAATTCAATAATTCTGTTCAGCTGCAAAAATGTGACCAAGACATCCTTTGTGTTATCACGGGAAACAATTGTTTCGGAGAGATTCCTTTCAGAGACATATCACACCTATGCAATCTGACCTACAAATGGCATTTCCTACCTGCCTTGTAGTTGGCTCTAATGGTCTCACATTTCACAGAATCATTGCACTGCAGAAGGAGGCCATATGATCCATCGTACCTGCTCCAGTTCTATTATCTAGTCCTGCTCTATGACTTCTGTTGCTACTTCTGCTGCTTGTAGCTACTCCTCGCAAGAGATCTACTGCCCTGACATGCTACACTCACCCATCATTTTATATTGCTCTTACACATGCACTGTAGCCCATTTGCAAACATTTGCAAAACTTCACCCAGATTATGTCTTCTTTCTGCTGCCCCCCACTTTGCCTTCGAAAAGAGATTTGTGTGGTTGTTCAGCTCTGATCAAACGGCAGAAATAATGATTTTTTTCTCTGCAAGTCATTTTTTACAAAATTATTTTAGCTCCTGCCATTTCAAGCACCTCTACATTTGCCTCGTATTCTGCATTTAGAATCTGTAGCTTGTCTTAACGTCCAAGTTTCACCAGCAACAAAACTAAACAGATCTTCAGGGGCATTTTAAAATTAACTGGATATCAAATCCCCCAGGCTGTGCAG
Organism: Chiloscyllium punctatum; assembly: GCF_047496795.1. Lineage (NCBI taxonomy): Eukaryota > Metazoa > Chordata > Chondrichthyes > Orectolobiformes > Hemiscylliidae > Chiloscyllium > Chiloscyllium punctatum. Next base: position 67,679,692 of record NC_092761.1, on the reverse strand, counting down.
CTTTATTTGAATGCAGGCAAGTCAAACTGGAAACAAAATAATATTCAAACTGAACTGATGCCAATAATCTGTAGAGTTAGGCGCTTACCAACGCACCTTTAAAATGGCATTTTTGAAGTAATTCACTCAAAGCTGCATTATTCCCAACTGAACCATTAAGATCATCTCATAGAAACAGAAGCTAAGACGCACTGCAGCAACTCGAAAAAGTAAACTGTTTAATTGGATATTTAAACAAAATTTAAAAGGAACACAGAGTGATAACAGCAATTTAAAGTGTAAAGAAGAACTTATTTTATATTAATGCATATTACTGGCATACCCCATAATAAAATTCAACTCTCTTAGCAACAAGAATTATTTCTGAAATGTGCCTTTGTAAAGCAGGTGGAAGGAGATGTGAGGATTTTGCTCAGGTCCATCCTAGGCAGTTCTATGACACAGAACAATGTGCTCAATAATCGAGAATGTGGTGCTGCAAAAGCACAGCAAATCAGGCAGCATCCGAGGAGCAGGAGAATCGACGTTTCAACATTCCTGATGAAGGCTTAAGCATGAAACGTCGATTCTCCTGTTCCTCGGATGCTGCCTGACCTACTGTGCTTTTCCAGCAACACACTCTTGACTCTGATCTCCAGCATCTGCAGTCCTCACTTTCTCCTAATGTGCTCAATAGGCACTTTTCCAGGGTACACCAAGATAAATATCAACTGCTGATGCAAGACCATCAACTTGTTAAGAGCAAAAACATTCTGACCTGCTGAAACTTGTAAACTGGCACATTCCATGATTCAGAATTATGTGCTGAGAAGCAAATTTAACTTTAGGGTAACCACACGAATGGGACGTAATTGGTTTAATGGGGGAAAGGCCAAAGCTTGAAATAATTCCATTATAATGCACCGAGGCACTGGAAAAAGTAAAATCCCACTGGCTGCGTAATTGATATGAAATAAATAGTCTGGCTATAATTATCCTATGATAAATCTCAGAGCATGGCAGTCACAAAGCCCGGCACATAGTAAAAGATATGTTAAATTTAAGCGATTATCAAATGTATCTTCATAAATATTACACATATAATTTATGGTGAGTCACAACTCTGAACAAAGGAGCTCAAGATTGCAAAAGCACAGTCTATCCTTTGGAAAGAAACATACTAGAGACAAACACTATCAGCGAACAGCCAGTAGTAAACTGAACACGGGAACAAACAGACAGGAAGAGCAAAGTCAATGCAAAATGAGAAAGAGAACAGGAGGAGTGGACCAAGTTCTGATAATATATTCTTGTTGAGCAAAGGAACTGCAGAGAGTGGACTGCGTGAGGGAGATCTGGGTACTGCTCCAGTTAAATACATTCAGTCGGCTCTGCAGCTTTTTGTTTTGAAGTCAGTTCTGCTAAGGGAGGGAGACAGCTAGAAAAAGGCGAAGCAGGGATACAATGGGACAAAAGAAAGTAATGAGGAGAAAACTTACCGAGCTACAATCAGAAGGAGAGGAGCAGCGTTCAAAATTTACACTCAATAGAAGTAATAATGTGCTATGCTTTCTATTCCGTTGTTTCTCACCCCGCACAAATAGCCACATTCACTGTTAGTCCGGACAACGCCTTGAGAGATCCAAACCGGAGGTTCAGTAATAGCTCAGCCTCAAAGTGGCCCCTCTCTTCAGTCACTTACCAAACGCCAGAGATCTTTCTGACGACTTGTTTCAAATTAGCTCAGTGCAAAACCTGCAGACAAATCAAACCATGCACTTCCCACCAACACCCACACACACCAAAACAAAGCAAATCAACGTACCGGATCCCAGTGGAGAGAATGAGTTAATTAGCAAAGCAGCGTTTTGTATTTCAAAAGCGGTTCCCCAAGAAAGTGAAGGGCGTTGTACTGCTAGCTACAAGGTTAACCTCTTCGAATAGGGCGTCCATAATGTTTCTGCAGCGCTCTCTCAGCGTATCAGTGCAGCCAAGAGTGGATACATCAGCGATTTATTTTCAATCAAATGTAGGGCCAGTGGAGGCAAACGTAAAGATGCTACTGTTACAATAAAATCAGCAAAATGCTCCCGATTGAGAAGGCGGGACAGATGGACTGATGTCAACGAATTTGCTCGAGAGAGGGCAAACTAAATCATGACAGTGTTCCTGTCGGCCAGCAGTTTCTGTTTTCGTTAATCCACGAATAGTTTTCTTTTAAAAAAAAAACATCCCCCTATCCTCGTCATAGAGATGTACGGCACGAACGGAGACCCTTCGGTCCAACGCACCGATGCCGACCGGATATCCTAAATTAATCCAGTCTCATTTGCCAGCATTTGGCCCATATCTCTCTAAACCCTTCATCTTCACGTACCCATGCAGATGCCTTTTAAATGCTGCAATTGCACCAGCCTCCACCACTTCCTCTGGCAGCTCATTCAAACAGGGACCACCCTCTGCATGAAAAAGTTGCTCCTTTGGTCCCTTTTAATTTTTTTTTCCCTTCTCACCTTAAACCTATGCCCTCTAGTTATGGACTCCCTCACCCCAAAGAAATGACCATATCTATTTATCCTATTTATGCCCCTCATGATTTTACAAACCTCTACAAGGTCACCCCCACCCTGCCTCTGATGCTCCAGGACTGATTTTTTTTAATGTCTATCCCTCCTTGTCCCACTCTAGGTATTGGAAATCAGTTTGGCTCAGTTGGCTGGATTGTTGGTTTGCAGAGCAGTGTAATGCCAACTGTGTGGGTTCAATTTCCTCAACTGATCTAGCCCCATATGCCAGCATTTGGCCCATATTCCTCTAAAGGGGGAAAGTGGGCACTGCAGATGCTGGAGATCAGAGTCGAAGAGTGTGGTGCTGGAAAAGCATAAGTCGGTCAGGCAGCATCCAAAGAGCAGAAGAATCGATGTTTTGGGCTTAAACCCTTCATTGTTCCTGGATGGCATGGTGGCTCAGTGGTTAGCCCTGCTGTCTCACCGTCTAGATTAGAGTGGTGCTGGGAAAGCACAGCAGGTCAGGCAGCATCTGAAGAGCAGGAAAATCGATGTCTCGGGCAAAAGCCCTTCATCAGGAATGCCCAAAATGCTTTTGCCTGAAACGTCGATTTTCCTGCTGCCTGGCCTGCTGTGCTTTTCCAGCACTACTCTAATCTAGACTCTGGTTTCCAGCATCTGCAGGCCTTGTTTTTACTTGCTGGCTCACAGCACCAGGGAACCAGGTTTGATTCCAGCCTCAGGCGACTGTCTGTGTGGAGTTTGAACATTCTCCCTGTGTCTGCGTGGGTTTGCTCCGGTTTCCTCCCACAGTCCAAAGAAGTGCAGGTTAGGTGAATTGGCCATGCTAAATTGCTCATAGTGTTCAGGGATGTGTAGGTTAGGTACATTAGTAAGGGGCAAAACTAGGTTAGGGGAATGGATCTGGATGGTTTACACTTTGGAGGGCCAGTATGGACTTGTTGGGCCAAATAGCCTGCTCCACACTGTAAGGATTCTAATCTAATTCTCTGTATGAAGAAGTTGCCCTTCATGTCCCTTTTGAATCTTTCCCCTCTCACCTTAAACCTATGCCCTCTAGTTTTGAACACTTCTACCCTGGAAAAATTACTTTAGCTATTCATCCCATCCATGCCCCTCATGATTTTATAAACCTCTATAAGGTCACCCTTCATCCTCTGATGCTCCAGGGTTGATTGTTAAAAAAAATGTTGGTAGTGTCTATCCTTCCTTGTCCCACTCTAGGTATTGGGAATCGGTTTCGCTCGGTTGGCTGGATTGTTGGTTTACAGAGCAGTGTGATGCCAACAGTGTGGGTTTAATTCCCATCACTGGTTTGAGGCTACCATGAAGGACTCTTAATAAGGTCAGCCTCTCCCTATAGCTCAAACCCTCCAACTGTTTTTCCTCCCTGTAATCATAACTTTCATCTGGACAGATTGCAATAATTATGTCACTGTTGGACAATGAAGGGGCTGTGTTTCCTCACATCCAACCCTGTGTGTCCTGATGCCTGTCTCACCTCCAGTCACTCCCTTATGTCCTCCATGCATCAATTTTGAATGTCCTAGTCTGGGAGATGTGCCGCCCTCTGGAGCAATACATCCAAGTCACTTTCACTTTCTCTGTGGTACAATGTTTGCAGCTCGGACCCCAGCTCACAGCTGGATTTGCAAACACATACTACAGATGTATTCACTCTGGATCATCTTGGCATCCAGCAACCCCACTGGCTGCAGCAGCAACACATCACCCATCCTGCCATCACTATCACATTAATTTACTTCATGAATTAATTCTATAGTTTCCCTATTCTTTATATTTTAATCATAATTTTTATAAAATAAATGACCAGTATCAATATTGTACTTAGTCTGCTTTTTTTTAAGAAAAGGAGAAAAGAAAAACACTGGAGACCTAAAGACTTTACTTTTAATAAAATGAAAAGAAATGTTCATCAATCCCACTCAATCAGTTTGTTTCCCTGTACTCATGCTGTGTGGCGGTTCATGACATCACTGTGTCACTGGTCTCACTGCAGCATTGTGTTTCGATCCACACTTTTTATCCTTTCCCACTAACCTCTTGTTCTCAATATTCTAGGGCTTACAATTGACCAGAAAACTATTTGGGTTAAAAATATAAATGTAGTGGCGACAAGACCAGGTCAGAGACTGGGAGTTCTGCAGCATCTATCTCATCTGGTGACTGCACAAAGCCTGCCCACCATTTTCAAGGCTTGAGTCAGGAGTGTGATAGAATACTCCCCATTTGCCAGCATGAATGTAGCCCTAATGGCACCAAACAAGTTTAGCACCATCCAGGACAAAACTGACTACTCGAATAACAACCATCCACCGTTTTAAACATCCACCACTTTCACTGTTGCAACTCAGTGGCAGCACAATGTACCAATTACAAAATGTACTGCAGCAATTTGCCAAGGCTCCTTTGATAGAATTGCCAGACTGAAACGTCTACCAACTAGAAGGACAAAGACAGCAAATGAATGGGAACACAACCAACTGTAAGATTCCCTCTTAGTGATCTAACTTGAAATGATATTGTGTTCTCTGGTCACTGGTTCAAACTTTTGGACCTTCTGTCCTTCCGTCACCAATTTCCTTTCTATGCTACATGGACTACAGTAGTTCAAGAAGATAAACCCTCACCATCGTCAACTTCTCAATAACAACTAGTGTTTTGCAGTTAATTGCGACCTAGCCAGCAATGCTCACATCCAAGACCAAATAGAAAGAAAAAGATATTGACCTTAAAGTAATCATAGAAGATGAATATCAAAATACCAAAGACTGGACCATGTGACTGAGTAGTTGCAGCAATTATTGTGCAATGGCAAAGACACAGCAAACCTTATGACTATCATGAGAGTGAAGAAGCAATTTGAAAAAAATGGAAAAATGTAGGCTATCTGGTGGAAAAGAGTTGGGAAACCTTGATTTATTATCTACTGTGACAGATTGAAAACAATAGGTACATTTGCAGTGCAAAATTAGTCAAGAATAGGGGAGAGTAAATTATGGTGAGCTGGGATATGGATCAGATGTACACAAGATGCAAAAGGAGAACAGGAAGAATAGTGGGATTTAGAGCATTAAGGGAAGAGGAAATGCTCTGCCAGCCTTTGAGGAAAGTGAGCAGGACTAAGGGAGCAGATGAAAGTAGTACTTAGAGAAAAGATTACATTTGAGTTTGTATTTAGAAGCTGTCCACATCTTGGTCTGGCAACAAAAGTCTTCTTGGATTCCATCCAATAGCTTAGATCTGAGAGATGCTCAAGCATGGGACTTGGGCTGAAGCACAAAACTGCCCACAATTCAACTCACATTGCTAACCTTAAACATAGGATCATAGAGGTATAGAGCATGGAAACAGACACTTCAGTCCAACCAGTCCATGCTGAACATAATCCCAAACTAAAAAAATCCCACCTGCCTGCTCCTGGCTCATATCCTTCCAAACCATTCCTATTTTTGTGAACTTATCCATGTGTCTTTTAATCATTGTAATTGTGTCCTTTGGAAAAAATGAGGACTGCAGATGCTGGAGATCAGAGTCGATCCACACTTTTTATCCTTTCCCACTAACCTCTTGTTCTGGAGTATTTTCTTCTTGCAATAAACCGTAGCTAAAGTGCCTCTGTCCTTTTTAGAACTGAATTCCCATTTAAACCAAATGTTTACAAGAGAATCCCTAAACATGGAAACAGGCCTATCAGTCCAACAAGTCCACACTAACCCTCTAAAGAGAATCCCACCCCGACCCTATCCCTATCCTTATAACCTTGCATTATTCCTATGACTAATGCACTAAACCTACACATCACTGAACATTATGGGCAATTTACTTTGGCCAATCCACCTAACCTGCACATCTTTGGACTGTGGGAGGATACCAGAGGACTTGACAGAAACCCACAGGAAGAACGTGCAAGCTCCACACAGACAGTCACCCAAGGCTGGAACTGAACCCAGGTCACTGGTGCTGTGAGGTAGCCACCATGCTGCCCTTCTAATTCACTCACTTGGTCTATGTCTCATTCAACTGAAGTTTCCTTCACACTGACCATGTACCTTACTTTTATTTGCTGTCCTAATTCCTTTCTATACCTTTGTACTATCTTTATGTGCTTTATATACGAGGACACACAGATTGCTGTGTACTATAGCATTCTGCAGTCTTTCTTCATTTAAATACTATTCTGATTTTCTATTTTTCCTGCCTCTCATTTTTCCATATTAAACACCATCTGGCAAACTTTGTTCATTTACTTAACCTATTTCCATTTCTTTGCAGACTGCTTATATTCTTGTCACAGATTGCTTTCCTATCTCTTTGTGTCACTATCAAATTTGGCTACAGTACAATCTATTCCTTCACCTAATATTAAGATAGACTGTAATTGGTTAAGGATCCATCAATGATCTCTGTGATACTCCACCAGTTACAGTTTGCCAACTTGAAACTGGTCCACTTGTCTTGACTCTCTGTTTCTTGTTAGTTAGGAAACCCTCTATCTATGCTGATATGTAATCACGACACCATAAGCTCTGATGTAGTTAACTTCTATGTTGCTATTTATTGAATGGCTACTGGATATCTTAGATTCCCCTTCATCCACCAAGCTTGTTATACTCTCCAAGAACTCGAATACCTTTATTAAACATGATTCCATTTTTAGAAAACCATATTAATTCTGCTTGATTATATTACTACATTCTAAGCATTCATTTACTACTGCCTTGATATTTATTCCAGCATTATCCAATGACAGATATTCAGCTAACTGGCCAATAGTGCTTACTTTCTATCTCCCTCCTGAACAAAGGAAGTACGTTGAATATTTAATTGGATAGAAGATTTGCAGATCCCTCAGGATATTGTACATAACTTCCAACGTGGAATACATTATCTGTCAGAAGATACTGTCAACTGTTGTCTTGTGAAACACCAAGTTATCAAAAATGGTAATTTTATAATTGTCTCACAAAGCAGGTATTGGTTCTAGCATGTTCTTGCTAAGGGTCAAGTTAATATGTGTTACTTTCATTCTGTTTGGGAGAAATATTTACAATTTGCAACACAACAATTTATGCTTCCCAGCTGCAACAACTTATTATTGAGTCAATTATGAGGTTTCGAGAGTTTTGGAATTTCCCCATGCTATTTTTTTATGCTCAAAGCATCAATCAATTGCCAGAAAAAGAACTTCAAGCATTGGATTATAACACAAAGGAATAGACTGAAATGATGGCTGGAATTTATGATTAAATCTCACTATGGAAACCAAGAAATTGCGTGACTGCACCAGAACCTTGAGTTCAAGTCTTACCAATGCACTGGAGAATTTAAATTTAATTAATAAACCTGGAATAAAATGACAGTTTATTATTGGTGATCTTGCAACTTGTGAATTGAGAAAATAAAAACAATTTTGCTTACTAACATTCTTTAAGGGTAATTGGCACTGGATACTAATAAGACTTAGAATTTGACAATATTCTAGCTTCAAGATGTTTCTTGCATTGGCTGTGTATTTAGCTGTGCTGGTTCAGTACAGCAATAATACTGGCATTTATCTGACAATGTAGAAAATTATCCAGGTATCCAAAAAACATAGGACAAATCCAACTGGGCCAATTACTGTTCCATATCCTATCATCAGTCTCCTCTAAGTTTTCAACAAAGCAAAAGGCATAGGAGCAGAAATTAGGCCATTCAGCCATTGAGTCTGCTCCACCATTCATTCATGGCTGATAAGTTTCTCAACTGCTGAAAATATGTTGCTGGAAAAGAGCAGCAGGTCAGGCAGCATCCAAGGAACAGGAGAATCGACGTTTCGGGCATCAGCCCTTCTTCAGGAAAACTTTCTTAACCCCATTCTCCCACGTACTCCCTGTAAACCTTGATCCCCATTGATACTTCAGAACCTATCTGTCTCAGTCTTAAATATATTCAGTGGCCTGGTTTCCACAGCCTTCTATGGCAATGAATTCCATAAATTCATCACTCTCTGGATGAAGAAGTTTATCCTTATCTCTATTTCGAAAGGTCTTCCCTTTACTCCAAGGCTATGCAATTGGATCCTAGTCCCTCCTACCAATGGAAAGATCTTCCTAGCATCGACTCTGTCCAGACCATTCAGTATTCTGTACGTTTCAATTAGATTCCCCCCTCATCCTTCTAAACTTTGAGTATAAACCCAGAGTCCTCAAAAGTAATGGAAGATATAACTGACAGCGCTTTCAAGTGACACATATTCAGCAAAAAGGTTACTCTCTGATATTCAGTCTGGATTCCACAAGAATCAGTCAATGCCAAGATTCATTTTAATCTGGGACCAAATGGATAAAAGAGCTAAATTCCAGAAATGAAGTGACTACTGTTCGCCGAGCTGGGAATTTGTGTTGCAGACATTTCGTCCCCTGTCTAGGTGACATCCTCAAAGCCTGGGAGCCTCCTGTGAAGTGCTTCTGTGTTGTTTCCTCTGGCATTTATAGTGATTTGTCACAGAAACGCTTCACAGGAGGCTCCCAAGCACCGAGGATGTCACCTAGACAGGGGACGAAACGTCTGCAACACAAATTCCCAGCTCAGCGAACAGAACCACAACAGTGAGCACCCGAGCTACAAATCTTCTGACAAACTTTGAATGAAGTGACTACCTTTGATATCAAAGCAGAATTTGATTGAGTGCACCGTTAAGCAAAGCCTTGGAGAATTAGGGAAAACTCTTCACTGGTCACAGTTAAATCTAGTACAGATGTTCTGATTGGTTGAGAGAAAGAGAGGACTGCAGATCTTGGAGAATCAGAATCAAAATGTCTGATGCTGGAAAAGCACAGCAGCTAAAGCAGCATTCGAGGAGCAGGAGAATCGATGTTTTGGGCATAAGCCCTTCATTTGGAATTGATGATGAATTGATGATGATCTGTGCTTTTCCAGACCCACACTTTTTGACTCTTGTTCTGATTGATGGGGACCAATCCTCTCAGTTAAGGGAATCAGATTAGTGTTCTGGGCAAAACCATCTTCGGCTATTCATAATTTACCTTCTCCCCACTGTAAGGTCAGAAATAGGGATGTTCATTGGGAATTGCACAGTGTTCAGTACTATTTGCAATGTCTCAGTCTATGTCCACCTGCAATAAGACCTGTGGTGTATTCAGACTTGGACTGATGAGTGGCAGATAACATTTAAGCCAGGTGTATTGACACATGCCAATATTAACTGTCTCCAAGAAGAAAGAATCTAACCATCTGCCCTTGACTTTCAAAGGCAGTACCATTACTGACAGTATCATCAACATTCTAGGGCTTACAATTGACCACAAAACTATTTGGGTTAAAATTATAAATGTATTGGTGACAAGACTAGGTCAGAGACTGGGACTTCTGCAGCATCTATCTCATCTGGTGACTGCACAAAGCCTGCCCACCATTTTCAAGGCTTGAGTCAGGAGTGTGATAGAATACTCCCCATTTGCCAGCATGAATGTAGCCCTAATGGCACCAAACAAGTTTAGCACCATCCAGGACAAAACTGACTACTCGAATAACAACCATCCACCGTTTTAAACATCCACCACTTTCACTGTTGCAACTCAGTGGCAGCACAATGTACCACTTACAAAATGTACTGCAGCAATTTGCCAAGGCTCCGTTGATAGAATTGCCAGACTGAAACATCTACCAACTAGAAGGACAAAGACAGCAAATGAATGGGAACACAACCAACTGTAAGATTCCCTCTTAGTCATCTAACTTGAAATGATATTGTGTTTTCTTCACGGTCACTGGTTCAAACTTTTGGACCTTCTGTCCTTCCGTCACCAATTTCCTTTCTATGCCACATGAACTACAATAGTTCAAGAAGATAAGCCCTCACCATGGTCAACTTCTCAATAACAACTAGTGTTTTGCAGTTAATTGTGACCTAGCCAGCAATGCTCACATCCAAGACCAAATAGAAAGAAAAAGATATTGACCTTAAAGTAATCATAGAAGATGAATATCAAAATACCAAAGACTGGACCACATGACTGAGTGGTTGCAGCAATTATTGCGCAATGGCAAAGACACAGCAAACCTTACGACTATCATGAGAGTGAAGAAGCAATTTGAAAAAAATGGAAAAATGTAGGCTATCTGGTGGAAAAGAGTTGGGAAACCTTGATTTATTATCTACTGTGACAGATTGAAAACAATAGGTATATTTGCAGTGCAAAATTAGTCAAGAATAGGGGAGAGTAAATTATGGTGAGCTGGGATATGGATCAAATGTACACAAGATGCAAAAGGAGAACAGGAAGAATAGTGGGATTTAGAGCATTAAGGGAAGAGGAAATGCTCTGCCAGCCTTTGAGGAAAGTGAGCAGGACTAAGGGAGCAGATGAAAGTAGTACTTAGAGAAAAGATTACATTTGAGTTTGTAGTTAGAAGCTGTCCACGTCTTGGTCTGGCAACAAAAGTCTTCTTGGATTCCATCCAATAGCTTAGATCTGAGAGATGCTCAAGCATGGGACTTGGGCTGAAGCACAAAACTGCCCACAATTCAACTCACATTGCTAAACTTAAACATAGGATCATAGAGGTATGGAAACAGACACTTCAGTCCAACCAGTCCATGCTGAACATAATCCCAAACTAAAAAATCTCACCTGCCTGCTCCTGGCTCATATCCTTCCAAACCATTCCTATTTTTGTGAACTTATCCATGTGTCTTTTAATCATTGTAATTGTGTCCTTTGGAAAAAATGAGGACTGCAGATGCTGGAGATCAGAGTCGAAGAGTGTGGTGCGAGAAAAGCACAGCCGGTCAGGCAGCATCTGAGGAGCAGGAGAATCAACATTTCTGGTATAAGCCCAAGTTCCTAATGAAGGGCTTATGCTTGAAACATTGATTATTTTGCTCCTCGGATGCTGGCTGACTGGCTATGCTTTTCCAGCATCACACTGTTTGATTAATTGTGTCCACATTGCAAGCTTCCTCAGGAAGTTCATTCAAGACATGAACCACCCTCTATGTAAAACATTTTTTCTTCATGTCTTTTTTACATCTCTCTCCTCTCACCTCAAAAAGTGCCCCCAGTCTCAAAATACTCCATTCATTAACTCTATCTATACCTCTCATTATTTAATAAACTTCTATAAGATCGAGGTGACCGAGGTGTCAGTGGGAGAGCACTTTGGGGCCAGCGACCATAATTCTATTACATTTAAAATAATGATGGAAAAGGATAGACCAGATCTAAAAGTAGAAGTTTTAAATTGGAGAAAGGCCAATTTTGACGGTATTAGGTAAGAACTTTCAAAAGCTAACTGGAGGCAGATATTCGCAGGTAAAGGGTTGGCTAGAAAATGGGAAGCCTTCTGAAATGAGATTACAAGAATCCAGAGAAAGTTTATTCCTGTTAGGGTGAAAGGAAAGGTTGGTAGGTATAGGGAATGCTGGATGACTAAAGAAATTGAGGGCTTGGTCAAGAAAAAGAAGGAACCATATGTAAGGTATAGACAGGACAGATTGAGTGAATCCTTGGAAGAGTATAAAGGAAGTAGAAGTATACTTAGAGGGAAATCAGGAGGACAAAAAGGGGACATGAGATAGCGTTGGCAAATAGAATTAAGGAGAATCCAAAGAGCTTTTACAAATACATGAAGGACTAAAGGATGGCGAGGGAGAGAATAGGACCCCTCAAAGATCAGCAAGGATGCCTTTGTGTGGAGCCGCAGAAAATGGGGGAGATACTAAATGAGTATTTTGCATTAGTATTTACTGTGGAAAAGGATATGGAAGATATAGATTGTAGGGAAATAGATGGTGACATCTTGCAAAATGTCCATATTACAGAGGAGAAAGTGCTGGATGTCTTCAGATGGGTAAAGGTGGATAAATTCCCAAGACCTGATCAGGTGTACCCGAGAACTCTGTGGGAAGCTAGAGAAGTGATTGTTGGGCCTCTTGCTGAGATATTTGTATTATCGATAGTAACAGGTGAGGTGCCGGAAGACTGGAGGTTGGCAAACATTGTGCCACTGTTTAAGAAGGGTGGTAAGGACATGCCAAGGAACTATAGACCAGTGAGCCTGACGTCGGTGGTGGGCAAGTCGTTGGAGGGAATCCTGAGGGGCAGGATGTACATGGATTAGGAAAGACAAAGACTGATGAGGGATAGTCAACATGGCTTTGTGCGTGGGAAATCATGTCTCACAAACTTGATTGAGTTTTTTGAGGATGTAACGAAGAGGATTGATGAGGGCAGAGCGGTAGATGTGATCTATATAAAGTGTTCAACAAGGTTCCCCATGGGACACTGATTAGCAAGGTTAGATCTCACGGAATACAGGGAGACCTAGCCATTTGGATACAGAACTGGCTCAAAGGTAGAAGACAGAGGGTGGTGGTGGAGGATTATTTTTCAGACAGGAGGCCTGTGATCAGTGGAGTGCCACAAGGATCGGTGCTGGGTCCCCTCCTTTTTGTCATTTATATAAATGATTGGATGCGAGCATAAGATGTATAGTTAGTAAGTTTGAAGATGACATCAAAATTGGAGGTGTAGTGGACAGTGAAGAGGGTTACCTCAGATTACAACAGGATCTTGACCAGATAGGCCAATGGGCTGGGAAGTGGCAGATCGAGTTTCATTCAGATAAACATGAGGTGCTGCATTTTGGAAAAGCAAATCTTAGCAGGACTTATACACTTAATGGTAAGGTCCTGGGGAGTGTTGCTGAACAAAGTGACCTTGGAGTGCAGGTTCATAGCTCCTCGAAAGTGGAGTTGCTGGAGATAGGATAGTGAAGAAGGCATTTGGTATGCTTTCCTTTATTGGTCAGAGTATTGAGTACAGGAGTTGGGAGGTCATGTTGCGGCTGTACAGGACATTGGTTAGGCCACTGTTGAAATATTGCCTGCAATTCTGGTCTCCTTCCTATCGGAAAGATGTTGTGAAACTTGAAAGGGTTCAGAAAAGATTCACACGGATATTGCCAGGGTTGGAGGATTTGAGCTGTAGGGAGAGGCTGAACAAGCTGGGGCTGTTTTCACTGGAGCGTCGGAGGCTGAGGGGTGACCTTATAGAGGTTTACAACATTATGAGGGGCATGGATAAGGCAAATAGGCAAAGTCATTTCCCTGAGTTCGGGGAGTCCAGAACTAGTGGGCATAAGTTTAGGGTGAGAGGGTAAAGATATAAAAGAGACCTACGGGCAACTTTTTCACACAGAGGGTGGTACGTGTATGGAATGAGCTGCCAGAGGAAGTGGTGGAGGCTGGTATAATTGCAATATTTAAGAGACATTTGGATGGGTATAGCAATAGGAAGGGTTTGGAGGGATATGCACTGGGTGCTGGCAGTTGGGACTAGATTTGGTTGGGATATCTGGTTGGCATGGATGGGTTGGACCGAAGGGTCTGTTTCCGTGCTGTACATGCTTATGACTCTATGCCTCTATGTAGCCTTTCTTTATAACCCAACATTCCACACCCAGCAACATCCTGGTAAATCTCTTCTGAACCTTCTCTAGCTTAATAGTATCCTTCCTATTGCTGGACAACCTGAACTGGACACAGTATTCCAGAAGAGGTCTCACCAATGTCCTGTACAATCTCAACATGTCTTCCCAGCTCCTAGGACTGAGCAATGAAGGCAAGCATGATAAATTCCTTTTTAACCACCTTATCAATATGTGACACAAACTTCAAAGAGTTATCTACTTGAACCCTGAGGTCTCACTGTTTTACAACATTACCCAGAATGTGATGGTTTATGAAGGAGAAATTTAAGAGTATTTTGGTGCACCAAACAATTTCTGTTAAGACTAGTCAGCAAAAATGTCTGCAGGAAACGGAAAACTGCTATGTTGCAGGCTGAGTATTGGAATCTATCCCCTAAATTTGCCATGCTATACAATTATGTTTAATTACAAAATAAACCAAGTTCAATGTCCAAATGTTGACAAACATTTCTCGCAATAGGATGTTATTTGAGATTGATAGATTCTTGTTGTCTCGAGGAATTAAGGGCTACGGGGAGTAAGTGGAGTTGAAATGCCCATCAGCCATGATTGAATGGTGGAGTGGACTCGATGGGCCGAATGGCCTTACTTCCACTCCTATGTCTTATTAGCATTTAGAAACTTTGGGAAACCTGAAGGACAGGAAATGTTACCTTACATGCTGCAGCCTGTTTGAGATTGAAATTTTCAAAACTCAGTACACCACAAGGATCACATTCAAAGTTTGCAATTTTTTTTTAAAAAGCTAGTGTCGAAATTGGATGTTGTAATACTATTTAAATTTAAATAAGTTTCTGGTTTTGTGGCTATCGACACAGAAGTTTGTCATACTTGTGTGTTGGTAATTCAAATGGAAAGTAATTCTATTGCAAAAGATATATTTCAATAGAGATGCAATCAATTACAGCAAGTCCATTTCTAATGTTCTAATAAAACACCCATTCTAAAGCATATTTCACCTGTAGCACTGCTTTTTAACAAATCATAAGGAGAGATTACCATCTCAAGGTTTATAAAGCTTGCAATATTAACAAAGTTTTCAAGACTTCCTGTTTTGGCAGATAAATGTTTCCATTCAAAGGCCTTTTTAACAATAAAATCCAGTACCACTTAATTGTTGGAGATTGAGATTTTTATGCAGTTAAACAATTTTCATTGTGATGTCATGATATCTATATACCATAACCAAATATTTTCATTTCTATATTGAAGTGATGTTTTCTATTTCTAAATTAAAATTGCTACTGCCTGCCATCTTCACACTGAAAACCTTTATGTCAACAACTTCAAAACTGATTCTGCTGCTTTCTCTTTCTCTTTCTTATACTCCACCCACCTTCACTTTGTCCTGATCCCATCAATTCCTCCACCCTGTGCCATTTTTTTTTCTTTCTCAAGTATTTGCTCTTTTCCATCTACTCCCTGTTCCAACTTATATCTGTTTCTTCCTTCTCTTTTGCTTCCTCCTTGGCCATGTATCATTCCACCCCGTGACTACTTATCCTGGAAACTGCACTTGATTTTGTATTGAAATTGCAATAATGTGGAAGGTCAGCTGTAACAAAAAGAGACCTGACTGATTCTACATATCCTGAATCCTGTTCATTTGCAAATTTACATAGCAGGCAATAAAAGACTGAGGCCATCTTTCAGATAATTATATGAAAATCAAACAGTGACAAATTTTCTATGCAAATATACATTCACGGAAGACTGCCTTCTTGCCTTGTCCCATGCTTGCTGTGTAATGGTTGCATTCAAGCAATATAAACTCTTCTCTCTTTCTCTAACAGAGAGATATGCTTATGCTGCTGCTTGGACTATTGCTAATTAGCTTACACATTCACTGCAAAGAAAGCTGAAACTTTCCAGTTTGTTTTAAATCGAAGACAGAGCTCTGCAGACTGTGGTCATGAGTTCTAAAGCAGCAAATAGCCGAAGTGGCACTTGAACTGATTCCTGACTGTTGTGTGGTTCCTCGAGTAGAGAGAGAGAAAAACAATTAAAGGTCTGATTGACTGCTTGCTGAGGCCTGCTCCCTGCTGTTTGTGACAGGGTTGGCATTTATTCTAACTTTTTTTTAATCAAATGCTTGGAGTCAGGGTGGGTTGAAGAGGGGAGAGATGTGGAAGCAGATGGAGGGAGAGAGAGAGAGAGAGAGAGAGAGAGAGAGAGAGAGAGATGGGATGCATGCCCAACTCTCTTCATCCTGATGCCTGCAACAGAAGCAGCCATTTCACCTCTGAGCTCCACTCACCAACTGAATGAACTACTACCCCACACCCCACCCCGACTGAACAAGGCTTATACTCTTTGCCCAAATTTTCACGCAGGGTCACACGAAGTTTGAGGTATGAAAAGTCGGTCACATAGAACATAGAACATAGAACATAGAAGAATACAGCGCAGTACAGGCCCTTCGGCCCTCGATGTTGCGCCGATCAAAGCCCACCTAACCTACACTAACCCACTATCCTCCATATACCTATCCAATGCCCGTTTAAATACTGGAACGCATTGATGTATGGTGTGAACCAAAAGCATCTCATGTTTTTCCTGTCAGATGCTGAGCAGCACCCACTAGGGCAGTTCCATGTTCAGTCTGAACCAAGTTTTTTCAATCAACTTAGAGAACTACCAGATACACTTACAACTTCAATCTATCACAAAGTTAAAAAGCGATGAATTGGACCTCTGTTCCCCCATGGTTTCCATGCATCCAAATGGACTACAGCTGTTCAAGAAGGTAATTCCTCCATGGCAGTTTTAGACAAATAATGCTGGCCAAGGCAATGATGTTTAAACCATGGAGGAATTCTTAAAATACATCCTGTAACCCTACCTTTAACAATGTAGATGCTGATATCCAAAGAGTCACAATCATGACGTTTGATTGGAAAGCATTTCAGTGAGATTGTAATTCCTTTAAAATGTTCATGAAATCTGGAATTATTTTTAAGATATGTTTGAAGAGAATTTTTAAAACTGTGCATCAATTATAAAGGGAACAATTGCAATTTTCATGGAAAGAAAGAAAATCTGACCTGGCCACTCTTAATTTGGAAGCTGTACCAGCAGGAAACACATTAAGAAAGAAGCTATATGGCTCCAGTCACAGAGGAGAGCTGCAAACAGAGGAACAGGACAGTAATGGCACAGATGTAGACACCAAGACAAAACAGACCAAGACAGAAAAAGGAAGACAGAAAATTTTTCATGCGAAGAAGTAAATCACTCTCAAGAGAAACATCAGTTTTCCTATTTAGCCGAAAAGGAGATAGCAGCTCTTGGAGGTATTGTGCGAGCTGGCTATATGCCTTAAATGTGGAAAAAATATGTGAATCGCTCTGCAGAATTGACCTTCCAGAAGTGGCCAAGCCATGAAGCTCAGTTGTAAAGAAACTCTGGAAAGTTACACCACAGGGCTGTCATGACCTGAAGGGGAAAGGTTTCTATGGTGATCAATCACCAGCTTTGCAGCTAACTTTACCAATGAAATGCATTGTGGAATGTTTGTTTTCAAATAAACACTTTCGTTTCCCCATGGACTACGTGATGGAGTTGGAGATCATTGAGCATCCTGGTGATAATCATGCCAGTGAAATTCAAATATAAAAGCTGTTAATAGCTATGTTTTCCTGACCAACCCTGTATGAATGCAGATAAACATACTGTGGAACTGTGTAACTATGTATTGTGACATGTATGGGGATGGGGATGGGTGCTTGTTGCTGCATATGACATGTGGTAGCTTGGTTAAGTGACCTACTTAAAATGAAATTTGCCTTATTACTTGAAGTATCATTTGACTTTTAATCCATGGTAAATTTGGGCTTGGCTCTGACTCACATAAAAGTGAAGTCTCTAAAATGTGGAATCTTGTTGGTCCTTACCATTACTTACGGGCAATTTGCTAAATTTAGTTATTTCATTTTGACAGCTCATCCACAGTACTCTTAATGTTTCCACAAATAATTGATAACTACCTATAATTGTATTTGAGTCTTCAAGATTTGATATCTATGCATTAGGAGTAGTGGAATGTCGTAATAAAATAAAGAAAAGGAAAATAAAGATTACTATTATGAGTAGTTGGATTTGCTCAATGACCTTCAACTCCATCACGTAGTCCATGTGGAAACAAAAGTGTTTATTTGAAAACAAACATTCCACAATGCATTTCATTGGTAAAGTTAGCTGCAAAGCTGCTCTGCAGTTTGATGGCCTGTTACTAAATATTTTCACAGTTTAATGAGGGAGTGTGCAGATTGTAGCAAGCCTTGCAGCCTTTCAACCTCAGTGCGTGCTATTAGCTCATTGTGAAGAAAGAGCAGCCAGAGACAGCTTGGAATAAACAGGCAAATGGATATTTGTTGTGGTAAATGACACTTTGAATTATGATTTATAATTGCAATGTAAGAAAGTGGGAAGACAATAAGCACCCAATGCTTTGCCTCAAATACAAATACATTTGATGCAGGCCAGGCTACAAACACTGGAGCTGTGCCATTGCAGTACTGTGGGAATTGATGTTCATAACAGTACAAGTATCAAGACTTATTATTAATGCAATCAGATGATTGCACGTTGGCTCAGTGGTTAGCACTGCTGCCTAGCAGCACCAGGAACCCGGGTTCACTTCCAGCTCCAGCGACTGTGTGGAGTTTGCACATTCTCCGTGTGTTTGCGTGGGTTTGCTCCCACAATCCAAAGATGTGCAGGTTTGGTGAATTGGCCATGCTAAATTTCCCATCGTGTTCAGGGAAGTTTAGGTTAGGTGCATTGGTCGGGGAGAATGGAGAGTAACAGCATAGGGGAATGGGGTTGGGTGGGATACACTTTGGTGGGTTGATGTGGACTTGTTGGGCTGAAGGGCCTGTTTCCACACTGTAGGGATTCTATGAAGATTGTAAACTGAGCAAATCACAGTGAAGCTCTTGACTGATGGTCTTTCCATGGTTTAGTGCAGTGCTCAACAATTTATAATGATGACTGAGCAGTGTACATCAAAAAGCTAGTGACTGAATCAATATTTACTTCATTTCTTTTGCTATCAGATTTAAGAAAAGCCTAAACATTTTACAAGAAATTTCTATAACTATGTTGTTTTCTCCTCTGTCTCCTTCCTGTACAAGTATTTTCCAAATCCTCCTACCACACGGTTCGGATAGACTCCTGATCCCAACAAAGTAACAGTATATCATGCTGCCTTGCTTTCATCCCTCTTTGGGTGCAAAACCAAATGTTCACATTGAATTTCCAGTCATATTTAGCAGTTAACAGTCCAAACGAGAATCCCTATTTGATTTTTGTTCTCTCTATCCATTTACCATTGTCAATTGTATTGCCCTTGCCCAACCTTGAGTGATAATTAAGACGGAATCTTTCTGAACCTGGCAGTCACAGTGTGACAAATTCAGAGTATCACTGTGCTTTACAGGAACAGAAATGCAAAAGAAATAAACATATTCCGACACAAAGTTTCTCTTTTCATTACACATAGCAGAGTTTTACTTCAATTCACGAAAAAGTAGCACAACATGTCAAAAGTTTCCCTTACAGATGGTTAAAAAAAATGATCAAGGTGAGGAACTTGTCAGATTTCAGTGCTGTATTTTCAAAGTGTATTCAGGATTCTGATATTCTCTCATCTGTCATGCCCCGAGAAAGCATAGTGGCCATGGATTTCTCTCTCAATCTTATTCTAGAGGTATTTATTTGGCAAGATTCTTTCGAAAGGTAATTCTTTGTTGACCTTGATTTCTTTTATGATCGATTTTCCCATCATCATCAAACACAAATCACAGGTGCCGAAGAAATTCCAATTGTTGTTCCTGAGCTTGGTCAGCAGTTAATTTGACTGCAAGTTTTTGCTGATACCTTTTCATTGGTAACGTAGCTTGTCCAAATAAGACGATCAGATGAATGTTTATGAAATGACTCCCTGGAATTCTCCAACTCTTCATTTAATCATAACATCATTTTGCTTTTGGATATAGGGAGTATCTGCCTTGCCAATTCTACAAGTGTTCACTATTTATTCTTAAGGCTATGAAGAATTTACACAGACAGGTTTCCTTAAGTTTAGCAAAGAACAAGATAAAATTATTAAACTTTTTTGTCTGGAGCGAAGAAAGATTAGGTAACACAACAACATTCATTCAATCGCATATACTTGTCTGGGCTTGCAGCACACAAATATTCTTGACAAAGGTTAGGTTTGCAAACAGTTTACAGCTCATGTAAATCAAAACAAAGACATATACAGCAGTCAGTAGTTCCTTGATGAGTTTTAATGTGGTGAGTTCAGTGTACCAGCCATTCAGTTTAGTTGTTCTCCTCTCTGTAGGTTTTTTTAAAAGAATGCCTACAGTGTGAAAGCAGGCCATTCGGCCCATCAAGCCCACACCAACCCTCTGAAGAGTACCCCACCCAGACCCATCCTATTCCCATAATTCCATATTTTATCATGATTAATCCATCTAGCCTGCAAGTCCTTGGACATTATTGGTATGGGTCAGTCCACTTGGACTGTGGGAGGAAACTGAAGCACCAGGAGAAAACCTTTACAGACACGAGGAGAATTCCCAAACTCCATACAGATAGTCGCCCAAGGTTGGAATCAAATGCACTGTGAACCACAATGCCACCCTATAGAATAGAATCCCATGTTTTAATAGATTTTAGTCTCAATTGGTTCTCTCTCAGGATTGAGAACTATGACAGAACTGAGCACCTGCTTCCAAAGAGAGAGAGGAGAGACTGCTTCTCTGGTAAGCTTTAGTCCTCCATTGTCTTGATTCTCTCCTTCTCTGCAAGGAACCCTTGAAGAACTTCACTTAATTGTTTATTCACAAGTCCATTTATTATTCCGTTAAATCTTCAAACAGGTCATTGTAGTTTGTTGTTTCATTTCAGAAACTTTTGAAAGGTTTCAGAATGATGTTCATTGGAAATGGGATCTTTCAGGTTCCGCCAGGGATGAACTGCCTATATTGATCAAATTTGTTAGAAATGAAAATTATGTAATTTGCAACAGCCCCAGTCTTGATTAGCAGGCACAAGAATAGAAATTTTGAATTGGTATCTTAAAATAGATCCATGTAACACTAAACATCTTCATTATTCCCCTCAAAATCCATAACTTCCATTCTTTAGTGTTTTGTTTGGCCAATCATCCAACATCAATTTCTGTATGAAAAATCTGCTGCAACATCGCATTCCAGAATTCTTAGCTTTGATTTCATGACTCATTTTGACTATCATCCTGTGCACATTTTGAAGATGCATCTTTGGTTGTTCTAAATTTTGTTTTATTTATTGGTCACACATTCCATCTGATTTTAACTACTTCCAAGGCAACAAAATTTATCTACCTGTTTGACATTTCTTTCTTCATTGTGGTCTTCTACTCTGGTAAAATTTTCTTATGATGAGATGTAATATTTTATGGCAATTTATGCTCTGCTCTTTCTTCTCATGTTTATTCACTACTCCATCTAAAATCATTTGCAATTTCTCTCCAGAATCAACCGTAAGCATGGTGTCATCAGAGTGTCTTAGTTTATTAAGGTTGTAGCTTTCAACTAATAAGCCACGAGGGTCTTTAATCCCTTAAAGAATATTTCCACGATCCAAACTGAATAACTAAGGGAGAAAACACTTCCCAGTTTGAACTCTCTTTTGAACTTTACTAAATCACTTGGATTTTTCTTGATTTATACGTGCAGTGGAGATTTTTTTTTCACTTTGAAGGTCTTCTCCATCGAGATCAAAGGATTCTAACATGCTTATCAGACAAACTGACTTTCATTTTCAGTGAAGTTCATGACAGGCAGGGGATCCCAGGCAACTTAAGTAAACCAACATTTCAAGAAATTCCTAAGCAATTGAATATGAATTTCATCATACATGCAGTCTGGTGATTCACATTAATGAGATCTTTCTGTAAATAATGATGGACAGGCCCAAGGAGCAAGGTAAAGCCAGAAATCCCAGTTCTTCAAGTTATTTTGTAGGAGAGATGTTATTTTTATGGAGAGCATTTTGTCAGCAAGAGCCATATAGTTGAAAAAATACGTACTTTGTTGATTACATTAAGGCATCTGATAAGCCAGCTTGAAACCCAGATGAATTTGGATAAGGACCCAGGACACACATTGCATCACTTTTGTGGTTCTATGCTCAAATAGAAATTACTTATTTGGTCAGGAGCAATCTCAGCACACAAGAGAGGTGACAGCAAAGCAAGTGATGCAAATAGTTGTATATATACAGATCTAAATCTGACATTGGATTTAAGAACAGCTAAATAAAATAAAATGGAGAGAGCATTCTAGTGGCCCCAGAACGAACATATTAGCTGTGCATTAACCTGTACCATTTGCTCGGGTTCTTCAAATAAAGCTTTTAAATCTCCCAAACCAAATGCACTGAAGCCCCTTAATGAGCTCCTTAATGAGCACGATTTTTAATTCGTACTGGTACCAACCTCTTGCCTCTCAGACCTTTGAAAAATAGTCTTGGATGTGTTCAACAGCAATTATTATGCAATTTAAAAAGATAGGTGTCAATCTTTTTAAAGACTCAATGGTTCCACTCAGCATTAACCCATTAATAGACATTCGTATCTTCGGTAGCATAGGTATTACATAATTGAGAGAGGAAAATTGAAGGATAAGTTTGACCCAAGATTTTTTTCCCCATTAATTATTTATCCACCACAACTAACTGTGCTGCTACCAAACACTCTCATTGGTTAAGTAATTTGGTGATTATCATTAGTTCTTAACAGGAAGTCTCTGACCTTGAGATGACTATGTGTAAGTTGTCCTGGTCAGAAACAAAGGCCTGAAATTGGCTTCAGTTTTGTAAAGAAAGGACAAGAGGAGCAAGGTTTTGATTCCGATCATTATTCTGTCATCTCAAATAGAAAATGTGCAGACCTGAACATCAAGCCTGGCAGTAAATCTGCAAATATGTGAATACCTGATCAACACTCTTTAGTTCTCAACTAAAGCAGAGCTCATTTCATTGATAGGAACAGGACCCCTAAAGATAGAGGAGATCCTCCAGACCTCCAAACTGTCTTGCTTATCCCGCATCCCTGAAAAATAGCAGCACTCCTCCACACCAGCCATTCCGCCAACAATTTTCTTTACTGTTGACTTAGTGATAATTGGAAAGTACAATATTTTTTCTGATGTCAAGTTTGGAAAAAATATTGTCTTTCTCGTTCATTTTGTGCAAAGATATTCCACCCTGTAGTTAATTTGTACTTTCAGTTGTAAATTTCAATAAATGACACTGTGTCTTTTCAGCATTTTGTGCTTGGTGTGTGTGGGTGATGGGGTAATGATGCAATTAGTTGTATGCAGCATTGAACTGCTAAATGAAGGGATGGGTTACATGCAGAGAAGCAAAAAAACAAGAGATAGTTACATCTTGCTACTTTCACACCATCCAGTGACAATAGATAGAATGACTTTATTGTGACCCACATAGAGTCATAGAGTCATCGAGATGCATAGCACAGAAACAGACCCTTCGGTCCAACCCATCCATGCTGACCAGTTATCCTAACCTAATCTAGTTCCATTTGCGAGCGCTTGGCCCATATCCCTCTAAACCCTTCCTATTAAAATACCCATCCAAGTGCCTTTGAAATGCTGTAATTGTACCAGCCTCCACCACTTCCTCTGGCAGCTCATTCCATCCTCTGTGAGAAAAAGTTGCCCCTTAGGTCCTTTTTATACCTTTCCCCTCTCACCCTAAACCTTTGCCCTCTAGTTCTCGACTCACCCTGGTGCTCCAGGGAAAACAACCGAGCTTATTCAGTCTCTCCCGGTCGTTCAAATTTTACAACCTTGGCAATATTCTTGTAAATTTTGTCTGAACCCTTTCAAGTTTCACAATATCTTTCTGATAGGAACGAGCCCAGAATTGCACACAATATTCCAAAAGTGGCCGAACCAATGTTCTGTACAGCCACAACATGATGTCCCAACTCCTGTACTCAGTACACTGACCAGTAAAGAAAAGCATACCAAATTTCTCCTTCACTATCCTATCTACCTGCGACTCTACTTTCAAGGAACTATGAACCTGCACTCCAAGGTCTCAGTGTTCAGCAACACTCCCTAAGGCCTTACTATTAAGTGTATAAGTCCTGCTCTGATTTGCTTTTCCAAAATGTAGCACCTTGCATTTATCTAAATTAAACTCCATCTGCCACTCCTCAGCCCATTGGCCCATCTGATCAAGATCCTGTTGTACTTTGAGGCAATCTTCTTTTGTGTCCACTACATCTCCAATTTTGGTGTCAACTGCAAATTTACTAACTCTACCTCCTATGTTCACATCCAAATAATTTATGTAAATGACGAGAAGTAGTGGACCCAGCACCGGTCCTTATGACACACTACTGGTCACAAGTCTCCCGTCTGAAAAACAACCCTCCACCACCACTCTCTAACATCTACCTTTGAGCTATTTTTGTAACCAAATGGCTAGTTCTCCTTGTATTCCATGAGATCTAACCTTACTAACTAATCTCCCATGGGAAACCTTGTCAAATGTCTTATTGAAGTCCATATAGATCACATCGACTGTTTGCCCTCATCAATACTCTTTGTTACTTCTTCAAAAAAATCTATCAAGTTTGTGAGACATGACTTCCAATGCACAAAGACATACTGACTATCTCTAATCAGTCCTTGCCTTTCCAAATACATGTACATCCTGTCCCTCAGGATTCCCTCCAACAACCTGCCCACCACTAATGTCAGGTTCCCTGGCTTTACCTTACCACCTTTCTTAAATAGTGGCACCACGTTAGCCAACCTCCAGTTTTCTGGCACATTACCTGTGACTATTGACGATACAAATATCTCAGCAAGGGGCCCAACAATCACTTCCCTAGCTTCCCACAGAGTTCTAGGGTACACCTGGTCAGGTCCTGGGGATTTATCCACTTTTATCCATTTCAAGACACCGAACACCTCCTCCTCTCCAATATGGACAGTTTTCAAAATGTCAATATCTATTTCCCCACATTCTATATCTTCCATGTCCTTCTCCACAGTAAACCCTAATGCAAAATACTTGTTTCCTATCTCCTGCACCTCCTACGGTTCCACATCTCATGAAGGTCAAAGGAAAAATTTGTTACATTAGTAACCATCTAGCTAAAACAGTAAGATGATTCTGCAAACAAGTCGTATATCTCTTGCCTCACATATTTTACTTAAAATATGTTTTCATGAACTTTCATGAATTTGGGTGTAGTTGTGTTTTCATTTCAGTGATTTTGGATGCTCATGAATAAAAACATGTCAGTACAACTTTTAGTATTTGAATATAAAGGGCTAGGAGATAGATCCACTGAGAAGCAGTGGCAGACATTTGAAGGGATATTTCAGAATACTCAGAATAAGTATACTTCCAATAAAATAAATATTGCAAAGGAAAGACTCAACATTCATAGTTAACTGAAGAAGTTGAGGAAAATATCAAGCTTAGATAAGGAAAAAGCATCAACTTTGCATAATTGTGCAAAGAAAGCAGCAACTCAGCAGGTCTGGCTGTCTCTGTGGAGAGTTCTAAAGAAATGTCAAATCAAACCTGCAGTGTTAACTCTGTTCTTTTCTCTACAGGTACCACCAGACTGACTGAGTTTCTCCAGCACTTTTTATCTTATGTCAAATTTCCAACATCTGCAGTATTTTGGTTTATCTAAAATAAATTAGAATATGATTGAAAGCTTGCTGGGAATAGAAAAACAAACACCAAAAGTTTTCAAAGGTATTTAAAAAGAAAAAGAATAAGTCAAGTGAGTGCTGGCCCTGGGGAGGGTGAGAATGAGGAGTTGACGATAGATAATAAAGAAATGGCAGATGCAGTGAACAACTTTGCTTATGTCTTATGCTCCGTAAGAGATCCAAAGTACATCCAAAATACATAGCTATAAAGCAGAAGGTTGAAGAAAGAGAGAAATTTGATGGAATTATAATCACAAGGGAAATGATACTGAGCAAAGTGATGAAGCTAAAGGTTAATAAGTCTTTGGATCCTGATGGTCTTCAACCATGGTCTTAAAAGAGGCTAATATCGAGGTGGTGGATATGTTGGTGTCAATTTTCCACAATTCCTTAGTTTCAAGAAAGGTTCCACCAGACTGGAAATGAGTAAATTATCACCCTTTGATGAAGAAGTGAAGGAAGCAGAAAACTACAGGCCAGTCAATTTGACATGTGTCACGAGGAAGATGTAAAAATTAATCATGAAGGAGTTTATAATTGGGCACTGGAAAATACTGAAGATAATCAGGAAAAGTCATCATAATTTTGTGAAGGGAAAAAACGTTTAACCTATTTATTGGAACTCATTGAAAAAAGTGGCATGTGCTGTGGATAAAGTGGAGTCTGTTGCCATACTCTGCTTGGTTTTCCAGAAGGTATTTGGCAAGTTACCATATTAAAAGTTACTGTGCAAAATAGGAACTCAGTGTGTAGGAGGTAGCACACTAACATTGACAGGAGCTGGCTGGCTGATAGAAGATAGAAGGTATGCATAAGTAGGTCTTTTTCTAATTGACAGAATGTGACAAATAGGGTCCTGTCTGTGCTGGGCACTTAATTTATTTCCCCATTTATGGCAATGATTTAGACAAAGGGAATGAAGGTTTGGTGTCTACATTTGTTGTTGCCACTAGTGTAGAATAGTATGGTGTGAAAATGACTTAATGAGGTCACAGCCCAATGGAGGTAGGGAAGTGAGTGGATGGCAATCTTGCAGATGGGGTAGAAGCTGGGAAAATGTAAGTTTTCGCTCATCAGTAGGAAGAAAAACGTTGAATTTTATTTAAATGGAGTAAAATTGCAGAATTCCAAGGAACTGATGGATCCATGTGTTTCAACACGAGAAAAAGTTAGTATTGTCCAGCTACAGTACATAATCACTTAATGGATGTCATCCTCTGTTACAAAAAAAAATTGAAGAGGAAATGTTATGCTTCAGTTACAAAGAGTACTGCTGAGACTACAACTCAAATGCAGTACACAGTTTTGGTCTCCTTATTTGAGAAAGGATATAAATGGATCAGAGGTGATTCAGAGGAGGTTTACCAGATTGATAACTGGGTTGATCTCAAGTTGTCTTAGGAGACAAGGTTAGGTCGATTGGACTTGATTTCATTGGAGTTACAAAGAACAGTGATGATTTGATTGATATTTACAAAATCCTGAACAGACTTGACAAGGATGTGAAAAGGATTTTGGGTTAATCCAGAACTAGGGAACACTGTTTTAGTAGATTTTAAAATTAGATCTCACATTTGTGGAACAGAGTTGAGGCAATTTTTTTTCTCACAGACAATTGTGCAACTTTGGAACACTGTTTCAAAAGATGGTGGAGGCAAAGTCATCGAGTCATAGAGATATACAGCACAAAAACAGACCCTTCATTTTAACTTACCCATGCAGAGCAGATATGCTGAATTAATCTAGTCTCATTTCTCAGCATTTGGCCCAAATCCCTCGAAACCCTTCCTATTCATATGCCCATCTAAATGCCTTTCAAATGTTGCGATTCTACTAGCCTCCCACCACTTCCTTTCGCAGCTCTTTTCATACACACACCACCCTCTGCATGAAAAGTTGCCCCTTAGGCCCCTTTTACATCTTTCCCCTTTCATAGAATCATAGAGTCATAGAGATGTTCAGCACGGAAACAGACCCTTCGGTCCAACCCGTCCACGCCGACCAGATGTCCCAACCCAATCTAGTCCCACCTGCCAGCACCTGGCCCATATCCTTCCAAACACTTCCTATTCATATACCCATCCAAATGCCTCTTAAATGTTGTAAGTGTACCAGCCTCCACCACATCCTCTGGCAGCTCATTCCATAGACATACCACCCTCTGTGTGAAAAAGTGGCCCCTTAGGTCTCTTTTATATCTTTGCCCTCTCACCCTAAACTCTGGACTCCTCGAACTCAGGGAAAAGACGTTGCCTATTTATCCTATCCATGCCCCTCATAATTTTGTAAACCTCTATAAGGTCACCCCTCAGCCTCCGACGCTCCAGGGAAAACAGCCCCAGCCTGTTCAGCCACTCCCTGTAGCTCAGTTCCTCCAACTCTGGCAACATCCTTGTAAATCTTTTCTGGACCCTTTCAAGTTTCACAACATCTTTCCGATAGGAAGGAGACCAGAATTGCAGGCAATATTCCAACAGTGGCCTAACCAATGTCCTGTACAGCTGCAACATGACCTCCCAACTCCTGCACTCAATACTCTGACCAATAAAGGAAACATACTAAACGCCTTCTTCATATCCTATCTACCTGTGACTCCACTTTCAAGGAGCTATGAACCTGCACTCCAAGGTCTCTTTGTTCAGCAACACTCCCTAGGACTTTACCATTAAGTGTATAAGTCCTGCTCTGATTTGCTTTCCCAAAATGCAGCACCTCGCATTTATCTGAATTAAACCCCATCTGCCACTTTTCAGCCCATTGGCACATCTGGTCAAGATCCTGTTGTCATCTGAGGTAACCCTCTTCACTGTCCACTACACCTCCAATTTTGATGTCATCTGCAAACTTACTAACTGTACCTCTTATGCTCGCATCCAAATCATTTATGTAAATAACAAAAAGTTATTTACTTGTGGCACTCCACTCCTTGTGGCACTCCACTGGTCACAGGCCTCCAGTCTGAAAAACAACCCTCCACCACCACCCTCTGTCTTCTACCTTTGAGTCAGTTCTGTATCCAAATGGCTATATTCCTGTATTCCATGAGATCGAACCTTGCTAATCAGTGTCCCACGGGGAACCTTGTCGAGCGCCTTACTGAAGTCCATATAGATCACATCTTCTGCTCTGTCCTCATCAATCTTCTTGTTACTTCTTCAAAAAACTCAATCAAGTTTGTGAGACATGATTACCCATGCACAAAGCCATGTTGACTATCCCTAATCAGTCCTTGCCTTTCCAAATACATGTACATCCTGTCCCTCAGGATTCCCTCCAACAACTTGCCAACCACCGAGGTCAGGCTCACCAGTTTACAGTTCTCTGGCTTGTCTTTACCGCCTTTCTTAAACAGTGGCACCACGTTTGCCAAGCTCCAGTCTTCCAGCACCTCGCCTGTGACTATTGATGATACAAATATCTCAGCAAGAGGCCCAACAATCACTTCTCTAGCTTCCCACAGAGTTCTTGAGTACACCTGATCAGGTCCTGGGGATTTATGCACCTTTAACCATGTCAAGACATCCAGCACTTCCTTCTCTGTAATCTGGACATTTTGCAAGATGTCACCATCTATTTCCCTGCAGTCTATATCTTCCATATCCTTTTCCACAGTATCTAAAACTTATGCCCTCTAGTTTTGGACTCCCCTATTCTGGGGAAAAGACCTTGACTGTACACATATCCATGCCCCTCATTACCTCATGAACTTCTATAAGGTCACCCCTCAGCTTCCGACATTCCAGGAAAAATGGCCCCAGCCTATTCAGCCTCTCCCTATAGCTCAAATCTTCCAACTATGGAAACAACTTTGTAAATCTTTTCTGAACTCTTTCAAGTTTCACAACATCTTGCCTTTAATAGGGAGACCAGAGTTGCATGCAAAATTCCAAAAGTGGCCTAACTAATGTCCTGTACAGCTGCAACATGACCTCCCAACTCTTATACTCAATGCGCTGGTGAATAAATTATTGGATTTTTTTTAAGACAAAGATTCTTGCTACACAAGGGAATCAAAGATTATTTGGTATGGATATGAATGTGGAATTCACCAACAAACAAAATCAGACAATCTGAAGTAGAATCATAGCGGAATTGAAATGTGAAATCTGTTTATCTCACCTCAGATGCTGCCAGACTTGCTGAGTTTCTCCAGCATACTCTGTGTTTGAGATTTCCTGCATCCGCAGTAATTTGCCTTTATCAGGATGCAAACAATCAGTCATGATGTTAATGAATGATGGAGACGGAATGAAGTGCTGAATGACCAAGGGAAGGCAACAATCTGGTGATATGATCACTGGACTGTGAATCCAGAGACCCAGACAATGCCCTGAGGATCAGGGTTCAAATCCCACCATGCTAGGTGGTGGAATTTGAATTTAATAAAAACCTGGAATTAAGAGTCTCATGATGAATGATGAAGTAGGAGTGAAGTGCTGAATGACCAAGGGAAGGCAACAATCTGGTGATATGATCACTGGACTGTGAATCCAGAGACCTTGACAATGTCCTAAGGATCTAGGTTCAAATCCCACCATGGTAGATGGTGGAATTTGAATTTAATAAAAACCTGGAATTAAGGGTCTAATGATGATTGTCGATTCTCAATTTAAGACTGCTGAATGCCTTTGACTGGCATCAGAGATCTTGTATTTCCATTTGCCAATGATTAGTGAGGATAACACTGTGTGTGTCTGAGTCAAAGTAATAAGCAAGCTTGATAAATATTGCATAAACACCAGCTTGAACACTCCATGCTTGTTTTTGAATATGATGGTTTATTTAAATGTTTGATTCTTTGGTTGCTAAGTGCTTATATTTGTTTGAGAAATTTCAATATCGATTGCTCAAACTTAATAATGTTTGTGTGTGACGAAAATTCTGATGTATAAACCATGTGTACACATTTGCTTTTTATCAATAAATACACAGAGAGACTGCAAAATTCATGTACAATATTCTGAGAGCTCTTTTACATTTCTGTATCAGGCAGAAGGTCCTTTTAACATAGTATACTGTGTTCTTTCATTCTAATTA
Source organism: Chiloscyllium punctatum (assembly GCF_047496795.1). Classification (NCBI taxonomy): domain Eukaryota; kingdom Metazoa; phylum Chordata; class Chondrichthyes; order Orectolobiformes; family Hemiscylliidae; genus Chiloscyllium; species Chiloscyllium punctatum. The sequence goes on along the minus strand of NC_092761.1, from coordinate 67,648,869 downwards.
TAGTTGCTGTTCTTATCACTGAACACATTGTGCTTCAGATACACCATAATATTTTGAGTTTAAGAGATTGCAAATGATATTTATTGCATTCTGGTAATCAAACATAAACTGCAACTTCTATCAGAGGATTTTGATACTGAAAAACCCAGGAACATTTGGTTTGAGTTTGTAGTGAATGCGTTTTTCAATCTGCACATGCTTCCCTGAATATTTTTGTTTTATCGGCGTTTTTTTGGGACAAGTGCGTAGAGTATTTTGTTTCAGTAAATCAGCTCAGTGTTTAACCTAAACTGGAATTAGAGTCATCGAGTCCAACTAATCCATGCTGACCATGCTCCCACATGAAACTAGTTCCATCTTCCTGTGATTGGCCCATATCGCCCCAAACCTTTCCTATTCATGTACTGATCCAAATGTCTTTTAAATGTTATAACTGTACCCGCATCCATCACTTCCTCTGGCAGTTCATTTCACACACAAACAACTCTCTGAATAAAAAACGTTGCCCCTCATGCCTTTTACAACTTCCTCCTCTCACCTTAACAATATGACCCCTAGTTTTGAAATCCTCCAATATAAGGAAAAGGCCCTTGCTATTCATTTTTTCTGTGCTCCTTATGGTTTTATAAACTTTGATAAGGTCACCCTTCAACCTCCTATGCTTCAATGAAAAAGGTGCCAAACTATCCAGCCTCTCCTGGTAACTCAGACCTTCTATTCCCAGCAACATCCTGGTAAATACTTTCTGAACACTCTGCAATTTAATAATTTCATTCCTATAGCTGGGTGACCAGTTCTGCACATGTACACCATAAGAAGCCCCGCCAGTATCCTGTACAATCTCACCATGACATCCCAACTCCTATAGTCAAAGGTCTGGGCAATGCAAGCAAGCATGTTAAACACCTTCCTAACAACTCTGTTTAACTGTGATGCAGATTTTATAGAATTATGTACCTGAACCATTGGTCTCTTTGTTCTACAACACTACACAGGGCCCCACTATTAATTGTATAAGTCCTGCCCTTGTTTGTTTTACCAAAATGCAATGCTTTGCATTTAATGAAATTAAACTCCAGCTGCCACTCCTCAGCCCTTGACTCAACTGATTAAGGGTTCTTTGAACTCTTACATAACCTTCTTCACTGTCCACTATGCCACCAGTTTTAGTGTTGTCCACAAACTTACTAATCATGCCTCCTATATTCTTATCCAAATCATTTATATAAATGACAAACAAAAGTACAAATCCCTGTTAAACACCGCTGGCCACAGGCCTCCAGACTGAAAAACAACACTCCATCACTACCCTCTGTCTCCTGCTATTAAGCTAAGCTTGTAACCAGACAAGGTGACACAGTGGCTCAATGGTTAGCACTCCTGCCTCACAGTGCCAGGCACCTGGGCTCCATTCCAGCCATGGGCGACTGTATGTAGCGTTTGCACATTCTCCCTGTGTCTGCATGGGTTTCCTCTGGTTTCCTCCCACAATCCAATGACGTGCTTGTCCGGTGAATTGGCTGTCCTAAATTGCCCATAGGTATATTAGTCAGGGGTAAATGTAGGGAAATGGGTCTGGGTGGGTTACTCTTTGGAGGGTCAGTGTGGACTAGTTGGGCTGAAGGGCCTGTTTCTACACTGTAGAGAATCTAATCTATTGGCAAACTCACCATGAATCCCATTTGATCTAACTTTGCTAATTAGTCTACCTTGCAAAATGCAGAATTCCAGACTAAGGGGTGAGTTTGCCATCTGGTGCTGGCACCATTCCTAGATGCCAACCCAACAGAAGATGTACTCATGAGGTACAGTTTTCCTGGAGTTTGGCCCTAATTGGATGGAGGAAAGACTTGGTGATGGATTAAGGGGTAAACTGGCACAGGAAGGAGGCAGGATGCTGAAAGTACAAATGTCATTTTAAGGTTTGATGAAGCCTACTCCTGTAGCTGTTGTATGGAAAGTCCAAAGTGAGGAGAAACAAGGAGAAGGAATATCAGAAGCCAGATTTTCTTAGCAGAACAGCATCAAAGGGTTAATAGTTCTTGATGAATGTATCAGGAAAGGCCAACGAGCCAGGACTCTGGAGAGAATTCATGAGTCCTGATGCTTCTCTTATTTCCAGGCCCCCTGACTGCCCCCCTATCTTTACCACACAGCCTTCGGGTTGCCAATAATAAGAGTCATTGTCACGAGAGTCAACTATTGTATGTAAACAAAACACATTCAATTTTGTACTCTCTATGGCCCATTGATAGAGTCCATTGAAATCTTAGGTTTCAGTATGATGCACTTGTTATTCACTGCCTTTTCAAGCACATTTGGTTTTTCACATTGTGCCAACAGTGATGATTGCAATTTGCTTGTCAATCAAGAGGGTCCACATGCTGGATAGGCTGTTTGAACAATTACCATCCTGATAAACAAGCAACTCAACTAATGAGGCCAACGTGATTTTAAGAAGAGTTACCCTGGACTGGAGACATTAACTCTGCTTCTCACACCACAGAAACCACCAGACCTACTGAGTTTGCCCAGCATTCTCTGTGTTTGTAGCCCAGAGCAGAATTGTCAGTATCAGCAACAGAGATAATGCTACATTAGCAGCGATTCTCTATCACCACAATTGAGTGTTTGTAAATGTTTAGTTCACGAAAAAGACATCCATAGAAGATGAATAGAAGCCTAATAAAAAATTAAAGAAGTAAACTTATACAGCCCAACTCAAGATTTCTCAGCAAACTGAGAATAAACATTTTCTTTCCAAATGGAGATGTGCTTCATATAGAAACTAGACCAATGTCCATGGAGGAGAAAGTGAGGACTGCAGATGCTGGAGATCAGAGTTGAAAATGTGTTGCTGGAAAAGCACAGCAGGTCAGGCAGCATCCAAGGAGCAGGAGAATCGACGTTTCGGGCATGAGCCCTTCTTCAGGAATGTCCATGGAGTCAGGACATGGTCATAAAGGAGATATTTTCTGATTTGAACATCCAGAACATAGAAAATAAAAACCCACAGAAGAAAGCTCTTTACACTGCCCAGCCCACCCAACATGAGGTTATGGGAAATCATCTAAGTCAGCAGGGAGGAACTCCCCTGGAAATTAAAGGTTTTCTAGTTCAGGTACTGGAGCAACTCCAGGATCCAGCAGCAACAACATCCTCCATAAAGGACACCCAAGAAATAAAAGACTTGCCAGTGGAGAAATAGTTCATAAACCAATCAAGGGCCATTTCAGAATCAAGACCAACAATCCTGATGCTTATGCTCGAAATGTCGACTCTTCTGCTCCTCATATGCAGCCTGAACGGCTGTGCTTTTCTAGCACCACCACTCTTCAACTCTGACCTCCAGCATCTGCAGTCCTCACTTTCTCCCAACAGTCCTTAAATCAAACATCTACCACTCTTCTAAGTCAGAAAGCAAAACATTCTGGAAAAATCATGCAATCTCCAGAACTGTATTTGAAAAGTAGTAGACTTGGATAGAGACGTGGCAGTGGTAAACATAAAAATAGTTATATGCATTAATGTATTCATGTTACTGCAGGGGCAAAAACTTGGGGGGAGATGTTGTATCAGTAATGTTTCTGAAAGAAGTGATGTAGGGTTGCTGTAAGATCCATATAACCTATGGTGTTTACAATCGAGAGTAAGGTGCTGGTAAAGCACAGCAGGTCAGGCAGCATCCGAGGAGCAGAAAAATTGACGTTCCAGGCAAAAGCCCTTCACCAGGAATTAGGCTGGGATCCTCAGCGGTGGAGAGATAATTAGGAGGCATTGGGGCTGGGGGAAGGTAGCTGAGTGTGCAATAGGTGAATGGAAGGTGAGCATAAAGGTGGAGGAGTAGGAGGGGGAGTTGAAGAGTTGAAGTTGAAGCCAAGGACATTCAGGTCCTGGGCCTCCTCCATCGTCACTCCCTTACCACCCGAAGCCTGGAGGAAGAATGCCTCCTCTTCTGCCTTGGGACCCTCCAGCCCCGTGGCATCGATGTGGATTTCACCAGTTTCCTTATTTCCCCTCCCCCCACCTTACCCAGTTCCAACCTTCCAACTCAGCACCACCCTCATGACCTGTCCCACTTGTCCATTTTCCTTCCCACCTATCCACTCCACCCTCTTCTCCGACTCAACCTCCATCCGCCTACTGCACTCTCAGCTACCTTCCCCATAGCCTCACTCCCCTCCCATTTATCTTTCAACCCCCGAGGCTCCCAGCCTCATTCCTGATGAAGGGCTTTGGTTTAAACCTCAATTTTCCTACTCCTTGAATGCTGCCTGAACTGCTGTGCTTTTCCAGCACCACACTCTCAACTCTAATCTCCAGCATCTGCAGTCCTCACTTGCACCTTATGGTGCTTACAGTCTTTTGGTGGAGAGTTGAGCAGTCTTGTATGAGATGGCTATGTGGTAAAAAGTGTGTACTCAATTCTTAATATTCTTAAGTAATTATTCCCAATGAGTCAATGCAACTTCTACCTACTGTTATCATACAATAAACTTGTTTAGCAAAAGAAACATTATAACTCAAATACCCAGAGCTGAATAAAGGAAAATAAAGTCTTCGTAGTCCCAGACAAGGCTACTCAATAGAGAGAGATAACCGGTAGTAGTTAAACATGAGGGTAAGATGAGGATACAACTGTACACATTGGGTATGATAAGAGGCAGAAAAGTGCTGTAGAAAATCAAAAGGGTACCCAGAAACTTCAGAGAATATGAAGATTTTGACACTGTGATCAATAGTAATTTGTTCTGGAAGAATATCAAAGAATGCAAAGATAAGCATGTGCAAATAAACTATAGATCAGCTGCAGGCTAACTGAATAACAGGGCATCCTCAAAAGGACAAATAGCCCACATCATCCCATGATTAGGTGATGTTTGGCAATCTTGTTGCTCAAAGATTAGAATTAAACAAAGTACTGGGACTGAACACTACAATGTGTGCATTGTTCTTCAATGCTTAACAACAACATCAATTATTTAATGTTTATTCCACATTTTTACTAAAATTATGTGTAGAACATCACTACCTATCTATTCATTCCTTATAGGTTTTGTTGTTCACACTGAAATTCTATCTCTTGCTGAAGATTAAGACATTTTCCTTACAAGGATAAATATGAAATAGAACAACCACTCCATTTCACAATGGAGATTCACTCTCCTTCAATAAGGATTAATAAATCAGAATACCTATTTGGGAAAAAAACAGGCTACCTTTAATTATACAACATCATTTCTACCAGTGGATGGTGGTGTTGTACTGTGAACAAATGTGGAGTCATTATTATAACCTTGCCATCTACTGGTAAAAATGAATAATTCCAAAGCAATGTCCCTCAGTAATCAATAGTAGGCATAAATCTTGGCTTTTGCCTGTTTCTTCCCTCTCATGCATATAAATGTTTTATGTAATATCTGCTGTTTCAAACAAAAAAATTGTTAAAATCACTTGAAGTCAAGGTTAGGTTTTTCACTCAAGTGATTCAAGGGATAATAAGAGAAGTACATCAAATCAATTGCGTTTCTTCATATTGGTTGAAATATCCACGGAGGTGCTGCATAACCATGGAGGAATTTAGACATTTTGTTGGCCTAGCTTTTTTTTTGTACTTAATAAATAATTCACACTTGGGAAAAAATGAAGGAAGGCTTAAAAAGTCAATGACGTGTTTTCTGTGTATTTACTTGCAATCAGCGTTGCCCTTTACTATTATAACATTATGAGTGAATCTCTGATACGCTAATTAAATCTGAGACCATTTACAGTCATTTGGTTCAATTGTGTTACATGAATGTAATTGCAAGGTTTGTGAAGGTTTGTAGCTCAGGTTGAGGTTTAGGGTGGAAGTTTGCTCGCTGAGCTGTAGGTTTGATATCCAGACGTTTCATTACCTGGTTAGGTAACATCATCAGTGGCGACCTCCAAGTGAAGCGAAGCTGTTGTCTCCTGCTTTCTATTTATATCTTTCTCCTGGATGGGGTTCCTGGGGTTGGTGGTGATGTCATTTCCTGTTCATTTTCTGAGGGGTTGATAGATGACATCGAGATCTATGTGTTTGTTTATGGCGTTGTGGTTGGAGTGCCAGGCCTCTAGGAATTCTCTGGCATGTCTTGCTTAGCACCCTATATGAATGAAAGTTGTTGTTCAAACTGAATGAAAAAAGGAGGAAATTAGAATTTCAAAATCATTCAGGTTTCTGTTCAGGTGAATTGTGAGGTATTACACATGGCTGTTTGCATGGTGGTGATTCAAGGGTGTTAGAGCCGAATTACTCCCGATCTTAAAAATGGTGCAGTTGTTTTAAGTCTTCCATTAAATTGAGCAATATTACTTATAATTACATGTCACGTCCAATCAATAGGAAATTAATTTGTCCTAAATTATCTTACCTCTTCAAGATGCTAACTGAACAACTGTGTATTTCCTCAATTTCCTGATGTCATAGCTTTTCAGGTTGGGATATCTGGTCAGCATGGACGGTTTCCACGCTGTACATCTCTATGACTCTATGACTATGATTACATTAAGTCATATTGTATTCATTAACCATCTTCAATTGCTTGGAGTGGCTGCGAAGTAACATTTGCTTGAACAGCATCTGTGACTAGTCCCCAATTTTGTGTCTCAGTAGCAGTGTTCTTATCTCTGAATCAGAATGTTTAGCTTCAAGTCCCACCTGCCCTGGAAATACATTATAACATATTGATAAAACTCAACTATTTTTTGCATCACTGGGGTTTAACATTTGCAGACCAGATTATCTAGGCACAGCAGATTCATGGAGGTGGTGGACGAGGTGAGTTTGGGCCCAAGATGATACTTGGTTGTATCAGCAGTGGTTGTATTTGCGAGGAGGGCCTGAAACGGACTCATGGTAGTGGCAGAGATGGGTTTGGGCCAGTGTAGTACCCAGCAGCATCGGTGATGTCTGCAAGCTCCAGCAAGAACTCACAGTGGCGAGGGCATGGGTAGAGGCAAGATGACATCAAAGAGTGGCGATTTTTGTTCCAGCAGTATTGGCATGGGGACTCGTGCCTGGCCACCAGGCCTATGGCTCATGGCAGAGCACTTAACAAGAAGGACTGAAAATTCAACACTTCCTTTTTTTTTATTTTTCTGCATTTATAGTCTCTGTTTTAGTTTATTTTTCTGTGTCTTAAGATGGCACCGGAGAGCGGTGATGCTAAACAACACTTCTCACTATATTTTGTAACAAACATATGTGACAATAAATAAATTAAATCAAAAGTGCAGATTGAAGGAATTTGGGGGAAAATTGTCTGTATTTGTTGTAAAAACTCAAGTCATTCAGTGATTAATTAATTGGTTATTTATAATTAGTGATTTAGGTATTGAATTCTATATCTTTCTATTGCATCATCCAGTGGAATGAGCACCACATTGCCATAATGTACCTTAGAACATTTGCTCAATTCAGCTTCTACATTGTCTTCAAAGCCTGACCCCATAATACATCAGGCCTCAATTTTTGATTATTTATCACAGTTGGCTCTCTAATGCTCCATTATCAAAAAGCAACAGTGAGTGCTTTTAATTTATTTACTTGCACTCTTTCAATCTGTTCACTAGATTATACACAAGAGCGTCACTTAGATTTATTGTACTTTTCGACAGCTTGCCATTTTCATTGGGCCAGTTTATTGGCTGCTTCAATTTTATGGTTAATCTTAAAAGGAAACTAAGACCAAAATTGTTCAGTAAAAGGAAAATAACATCCTGCAATGGCCCTGAAATGGGAGGTAAAATTATAAACCACTTTAAAAGGAGTCTTACTGTGTCGCTATCCTTAGTTTGGTTAAATAGTGGCTTTGAAGCCACCACTGTTCCAAACTGCAATGGTGCAGTATTATTGGTGCCATGTTATATCAGTGATGAGTGATGTATTTCTATTTTCAGTTTATGCAGCATCATTCAGTTTACGTTAAACCATCAAGAATGACGTCTATTGTTACTTAATGCCTAGTGTCTCAACTGGTTTTCTAAGTTAAAATGACTTCTTTACATTCATATCCACAACATTCTGCTTTTGCATTTTGTAAATTGGAAATTGTATTTTTGTGCTCTGATCAATTATTTTAATACTGGAATTCACTGAAAAACAATTGATTTCAGTATTTGTAAGACAAATACATATATTAACTGCCTCTACATAACAGAAAAATGGTATATTATTCAATAACCTAATTTAGTTCTAGTAACAATGCAAAGGTGAGCCCTTGGTTATGGATTGACATTTTTCCTGGATTAGTTGCTCTCAAACTTCTAGGAATGCAAATTTCTCCAGACAAAGAAGAACTCTGTACCATCATGGCTCATAAGTATCAGTTTGCAAAGAGCTTTCACTGAGTATGACCCCACAATCGTGAACTTAAAGTCACAAAGAGCAATATAGTTTACACAGGCACTTTAAGCCTGTACACATTTGTTTGGGGCCGATTTTCTGATGCATGTTGTTCTTGAGTTAAGACTATAAGACACAGAAGTGGAAGTAAGGCCCATCGAGTCCACTCTGACATTCAATCATGGCTGATGGACATTTCAACTCCACTTACCTGCACTCTCGTTGTTGCTTTTAATTCCTTGCCCAATCAAGAATTTATCAATCTCTGCCTTGAAGCCATTTAATGTCCCAGTCTCCATTGCGTTCCATGGCAGTGAATTCCACAGGCCCACCACTCTCTGGCTAAAGAAATGCCTCCTCATTTTCATTCTATATTGATCCTCTCTAATTTTAAGGCTGTGCCCAGGAGTCCTCGTCTCCCCGCCTAATGGAAACAACTTCTTAGCGTCCACCTTTTCTAAGCCATGCAGTATCTTGTAAGTTTCTGTTAGATCAACCTTCAAACTTCTAAACTCTAATGAATACAATCCCAGGATCCTCAGCCATTCATTGTATGTTAGGCCTATCATTCCAGGGATCATCTGTGTGAATCTTTGCTAGACATGCTCCAGTGCCAGTATATCCTTCCTGAGGTGTAAGGCCCAAAATTTGGCACAGTATTCTAAATGGGACCTAACTGGAGCTTTATAAAGTCTCAGAAGCACATTGCTGCTTTTATATTCCAACCCTCTTGAGATAAATGACATTACATTTGCTTTCGTAATCAGGGACTCAACCTGCAAGTTAACCTTTAGAGAATCCTGGACTAGCACTCCCAGATCCCTTTGGCTTTATGGATTTTCTCACTGTTTAGAAAATTCTTTTTTCCAAAGTGCAAGACCTCGCATTTGCTCATGTTGAATTTCATCAGCCATTTCCTGGACCACTCTCCGAAACTGTCTAACTCAGTCTGGTGCAGCTGCACCAGCTTTTTCAAAATAATTAGGCAGCCTGAGGTTAGTAAATATTAAACCTATGTTGTTTTTCCCCAAAACTTGAGACAATCTCCATAACAGAGTTCACAGAAAGGCAGTAGCCAATTCTTCAATTTTGCCCAGCATCAACTTGCCCATTAACTTACATTACAAAATCAATTTCAATCAATGATTATTTGGATTGAGAGACATTCATACAAAGATCAGAAGTACCACATTTCAATGCCTTATTTACTGCCGATTTATATGTGTGTTAGCAAAGAACCATTACAGGATTATATTTTTAAAAAGCCTTTCATTGTCATGTTGAAAACTTGTGTACCATATACAAGAGAATACATTGCTTTTGCAAGATTGTGATCAATGCCTCGTTGCTTCAGTTTCATTGCTAACTTGGCGTTTCCATTCAGCTAGGAGCTCACCAAATGGTCATGTTAATCCATGGGATATTTTATAAATTCCTACTTTGGAAATAGAACCAGTCTGACTTAAGATATATACAGACGCTAATCTCAGGCCTTTACTACATTGCCTGAGCTGAGGTGTCAACTTTTTTATATAAAATCTTAAGTTATCTCAGGAATGTGACTTGAAAGAAGTTCTGGGATTTATATATTAATGAACCAAAACCTGCAATCCATTCTAAAAGATGAAGGACTTACAGCAATCTAGGTTTGTTCAACATATCGCATCAGTTGTGTGACACTGTGATCGTTTGCTACAAACTCTGTCTCCTATGATCCTATTCCACTAGCTACCTGATGAAGGAGCAGTGCTCTGAAAGCATGTTATTACCTGGAACAAAGTTTCCTCTGCTGGGCATGTGTCTCATTATAGTAAATAATCTCAAACAACATTTAACTTTTCCAAAGGTGCACTTAGTCACAGATTCATACAGGTTTACAGCACAGACAAAAGGTTCTTCAACCCATTGATTCTGCAATGATCAAAAAACAACCAGCTCCATATACTAATCCCATTTTTCAATCACTTGGCCCATAACCTTATATGCCTTGGCATTGCAAGTGCGTATCTAAATAGATGCAAAAACTAAAAAGAGATAAAAAGAGAAAAGAAGAAAAAAATGAAAAGTGGATGGAGTGGCCGAGCCGTGGGATGAGAAGCCTGGACTCTGCTGCTGTCATCTTGAATCCAATTGTGGTTCAATTCTTATATAAGCTAAGGTCAGCATGAAGGTCCCACTTTCTCAAACTTGTTCCTTTCTTAATGGTGACCTTCAGGTTACACTTACTGCCTGTTGTCTATCTCTAATGAGAGGACAGGAGGAGGTGGGAAGGAACCTTTCCCCTGGGTGAAGGGATCAGCGACCAGAAGGCATAAATTTAGCAGGACTGTGCCGGACAGCGAGGAGCGGGATTCTGGCAGTGATTCTGGGTGAGGCAAGCACAGGACCCGGCCTCAGTTGCTATATCGGCAGAAGCGAAGTCAACGAGGTAGGTCTAGGAGCGAAAGATGGTGCCTGAGAAGTAGCGATTTCGATGTTAGTTGGGTCTAGCTGTGGTAGTAGTAAAGTGGTGGTTCAAGGGTTACGCACACTTCTCAAGGTGTACTTTTAAAATTATTCTTAAACTATTCAAAATGGCACCAGATTATGGAGACAGTGAAAACCTTTCACTGCATTTTTTAATTGTGAAATACACATGACATAAAAACATTCATAAATTCATTCACACAGTTGAAGTGACTCTCTATTGTAAATCAGCTATCCAGCTATATTACTCATAATGCGCCACCTCAACAGGAGCTTTACCTTTTCTTTTAATGCACAAGGATAGTCACCTTTTCTCAAAATACCACAGCTTTTATTATCTTTTCCAGGACACTAACTTCCATTCATTCTAGCCTACAGGTTTCATTAAACAGTCCTGCTGCTGTGATTACTGAAATGTTCTAATTTTAGACTGCGGAGACTGATTTCCCCAGTAACTCACATTTTCTGTGATCTGAAAAGAAGAGAAGAAAAGGAAAAAGATGTAGATTGGAGGAGCTTGTACAGAGAGCAGACAGTATTCTTGATTCAGGCGTGTTAATGTGCACTCCACTAAGCTTCTGAACCTGGAGGTCACACTTAATCTTCTGTGCCCATCAATTCCTCTGAAGGCTGGACTGCCCTAAGAGATATTTGGGAATAACATCAACTCGTGATTGAAAACTCAGAGTTCACTTGAATGAGGAGTCCAGCATTTTCTATATTAGTACAAGTGCCTTTACTTTAAATTTTTATGTAACTAAATCTTTCCAAGCAGCAACTTGTTTTCGTCTGTATAAAACAAATCACTGATGCCACATGAGCTTCACAGTTCATTACCTTCCCTATCAATCCAGCAAACAAAGAATGGAAATTCTGTAGGTTAATTGGAGTCCCACAGGCATAGAAATCAATTAATGGAACACATGACTTTGTAAGTTAGATATAATTATTTATCAATAAAAGAGGCTTTTATTCAATGAACAGTAAGTCATTATGTTACATGAGTTTGCACCTTAATGTCCGCAATCCTGCAAGAAGTCACACACATTAGTTATGTGCCAATCCATCAAGACTTGATACATTGTAAGTTGCTTGGTGCTCTGACATAAGCCTTGAAGATGTGGGTAATGACTCCAATATGGTAGCCAGAAAGATCATGAAAAAATACAATAATGCTCATAAATCTTCACTACACATTCACTCCCTTTGGAGATACTGCAAATATGTGAGGTGATGTAATCAATGACAATGTTTCAAAGGAATCAATATTACTCCCAATGATAGTAAATTAATGCCGATTAGTTGTAGCACAGAAGGTCATATACATAACCAGGGTGGTCCACAATGAAGGACTAGATTGCTAGTATGGTCAACTGATTCGGCCCCACTACTGACCCTCTCATCAGAGAAAATTCCAGCCCCATAATTCTAATAATATAAAACAATACAGATTTGCAAGAGTCACAATATTAATAGGTTTCTGTATTGGAGGTAGTTCAGAAAATGTTCAGTTGGCTGCTTCCTTTTGAAGAAACATTGAGCTGGTTGAACCTAAAATCAGAGTTTGGAAGAATGAAAGGATATCTTAGTGAAACATATAAAGTACTGAGAGTGCTTGGCAGTGTTAAACATGTGAATATTTTTGCCTCAGAAACACCTTTAGAACTAGCTACTTTATTTTTATTTAAAGCACACACAAGTCACTCGATTCTTCAATAATTTTTGTTAGTATTCCTAGGCTAATGGTGTCTCAATATATCTTGGGTCCACCAGATTACTCATCTTCTTGATCTCTAAAATCGCTAGTTCATTCTTATCCTAGAGTAAGGCCACCTCACTCTATTCAGTAGTATAACTACTCCTCATTTGTATTTGTACTTTATTGGTTACAGATTACAATTCTTTAGTGAAAAATCTAAGATCTGCCTCTTTACAATATTGTTTTAATGTCTCGACTTTTGACTTCTGCTGATGTCAGACGTCATCAGACACATGAACATCATTTACACATTTTATTAGAATACATCAGTTTCAGAATAAGAGTTCTCCCATTTAAGAAGGAGATAATGAGAAATAATTTCTCTCTGAGGGGAGATAAATCTTTGAAATTCACTATCACAGAGAACTAACCTTATTGCAGCGAAGACCCCGGTTATGTATACATTCAAGGCTGGGTTAGAAGGAGTTTTGTTTGAAAAGAGAGTTTAGGGCATGCAGGGAAGTAAATAAAGGTCAGATTCTGATCAGCCATGGTCTTATTGAAAGGTGGGGTAGATTTGAGGCACCAAATGGTTCAATCTTCTTCCTATTCCTGCGTACTTTTGCTTTTGTCACAATTATTCTGATGTTTGGCATTTTCAGCTTTTTTTTAACAATTCATTTGTTGGAAGTGGCAATCAATGGTTGGCCAACATTTATTGCTTTTTCCTAGTTGCCCTGGTGATGGTGAGCAGCCTTGGTAAACTGTGACAATCCATGTTCTGTAGGTAGATCTAAAAGTCCTGAGGGACAGTGTTCTAGGACTTTGACCCAATGATAGTGAAAGAATGGCAATATATTTTCAAGTCAGGATGATGAGTGGCTTGAAGGGCAACTCACAGGTAATGGTGTTCTCATGTATCTGCTGCCCTTGTCCTTTCTAGATGGAAATGGTCATGGGTTTGGAAGGTGTTGTCTAAGGTCTTTAGTGAGTTTCTGCAGTACATGTTTTAGATAATGTGTATTGCTGGTACTGAGCGCTGGTGGTGCAGGGAGTGAATGATTTGGATGTTGTGCCAAAGAAGCAGGCTGTATTGTCCCAGATATTCTAAAGCTTTGGTGGAGTTATGGGTAGTGAGGAAGGAAATCAAAGGATAGAATAGGATATAGATTAGCAGTAAAGTTGGGAGGAGAAATGGCATATGGAGTATAATTGGGACATTAATGTATTTTAGGAGATCAAATGCAAGAGGAATGTATACTGTAAATGGCTGGACCCAAGTATTGGTTTCTGGATTAGTGGTGCTGGAAGAGCACAGCAGTTCAGGCAGCATCCAAGTAGCTTCGAAATCAACTTTTCGGGCAAAAGCCCTTCATCAGGAATAAAGGCAGTGAGCCTGAAGCCAGCACCACTCATCCAGACTGTGCTCTTCCAGCACCACTAATCCAGAATCTGGTTTCCAGCATCTGCAGTCATTGTTTTTACCTCGTTGATTTTAACCCTACTGCGAATCCTCTTGCAAGGATGCCTGCCTTGAAGAAGGTTTCCTCCTCTCCTTTATTCCTGATGAAGGGCTTTTGCCCGAAACGTCGATTTCGAAGCTACTTGGATGCTGCCTGAACTGCTGTGCTTTTCCAGCACCACTAATCCAGAATCTGGTTTCCAGCATCTGCAGTCATTGTTTTTACCAAGTATTGGTTTACAGATGGATCTTGGCCCATTGATCCCTGAAAATGGCAACACAAGAGGATATGGTGGTAAAGAAGGTTTACCTTCATTAGTCAGGATACTGATTATAAAATTTGGCAAGTCATGTTACAACTGTCTCAGGCTTTGGTCAGGTTATATTTGGAGTACTGTGCATTGTTCTGGTTGCCACACTATTGGAAGGGTGTGAAGGTTTTGGAGAGGGTGCAGAAGAGGCTTATCAGCATGTTGTCTGGATTGGAATGCATTAGCTATGAGGAGAGGTCAGACAAACTTGGATAGTTTTTGATAGAACATTGGAGACTGAGAGAGTGACCTGATTGAAGTGTATAAAATTATGAGAGGCATGGATAGGGTGGATAGGCAGAATATCTTTCCAAAGGTGAAAATATTAAATGCTTGGCGGCATAGGTTTAAATGAGAGGGAGCAATTTTTAAAAATGTGGGAGGGAAGTTTTTTTTATACAGAGGGTGCTAGGTGCTTGGAACACTCTGCCAGAGGATGTGGTGGAATAAGGTACAACAGCAAAATGTAAGAGGTATCTTTTAGATTAGATTCCCTACAATGTGGAAACAGACCCTTCAACCCAACCAATCCACACCAACCCTCTGAAGAGTAACCCACCCAGACCCATTTCCCTTTGACTAATGTACGTAACACTATGGACAATTTAACATGGCCAATTCACCTGACCTGCATATCTTTGGACTGTTGGAGGAAACCGGAGCACCCAGAGAAAACACACGCAGGCACAAGGAGAATGTGCAAACTCCACACAGGCAGTCTCCCAAGGCTGGAATCGAACCTGGGACCCTGGTGCTGTGAGGCAGCAGTGCTAACTGCTGTGCCATTGAAGAATACGATGTCTGTGCAGATGGAACTAGTCTGAAATTGATTCCTGATGAAGGGCTTTTGCCCGAAACGTCGATTTTGCTGCTCCTCGGATGCTGCCTGGACTGCTGTGCTCTTCCAGCACCACTAATCCTGAAATTGCAGCATGGTCGGCACAGACATAGTGGGACTAAGGACCTGTTCCTGTGCTGTACTGTTCTATGTCTATAATCTTCTTGAGTGTTGTTGAAGCTGCATACATCCAGGCTAGTGGCGAGTATTCCATCACATTCATGTCTTTTGTTTTGTAAATGGTGGACATGCTTTTGGGAGTCAGGAGGAAAGTTTCTTCCCACAGTATTCCTATTTTCTGATCTGCTCTCACAGCCACAGTATTTTTATAGCAACTTCGTATGAGTTTCTGGTCAATGGTAATCAGTGGAATGTTGGTCATGGAGGAATTCAGTGATGGTAGCATCATTGAGTGTTATGTAGTGGGGTTAGATTGTCTCTTATTGGCAAGCCTGGCATTGGTGTGGAGCGAATGTTACTTGCCACTTGTCAACACACCTGGATATTGTCCACATTATGCTATGTTTGAGAATAGACTGCTTTAATATCTGAGGAGTCATGTACCAATACAAACTATGCATCGTAATTCAGAAATGGTACACTCACGTTGAATGTGGATAAGCTTTGTATGATGATCTCTCTGAGTTGGGAATGGACAGGAAGAAAGCTGTTGTCATTGACCAGCAATCAGCTGGAATGAGCAAAACCTCAAAGTGGAAGCGATAGAAAAACAATATAACTCTGGCTTTACAAAATGACTGGATCAGTGAATGGTTCAACTACGATCAGCAGGCTATTAACTTCATTTATCACCTTGCATGTTAAACAATGAGCTAGCATGAAGCTGTGAGAAATGGGAATTTTTTTTGTTTCAGGCACCTACGTCCTTCATCTGAAATATAACTGCAGTCACCCCACCTAGAAAACAGCACAAATCAGTAAGAAGGTCCAGGTATATAGAACAAAGGATATTGAGCATTCAATTAATCTGCAACAAAAATTGGGAGTCAGACAGAATATCAATGATCAAGAAAGAAGAGCTTGCAGCTCAGTTACTTTGCGCAAATGAAATGAGTGAAATGCAAATCAAACTGGGGTTGTATTCACAGAAATCTGCTGCTGTGTGTTTTAACCTGAGTCTACAGTCTAAGGAATGAACAATAAAGGGCGTCTCCCAGAAAGCATCTACACGGAGCTATTGTTAATCCAACCTCAAAAAATAAATAATACCACAGAACTATTCAGACTATAAGACACACACTATCATTCATGGCTAACAATTTAGGTCTTTTAATCACAAATCCAAATAATTTTTCAAAGTGTATTTTTGAGAACTGAAGACACAGGTGAAAAAAGATTTGCATCAAACTTCAATGGGCTGCAGCTGTACTGTTTGAAGCAATGCCTCATCAGAAAGACAGTAATCACTTTAACTACCATCCAACCTGATTGTGCATCTCCCTGATTTGACACTGCCTGGAGGGCAGATTGAATTAGACTGAAGAGTCAGACAGAGGTGTGGTGAGTAAACTGAATACGAACAATTATTGAAGTTTTTACTTACCTTCATTTCAGGTTGGAATTTAACAGAAGACAGGGTATTAACAGCCACAGTAATTGCACACAAATCCCAGGCCATCCTGATTAAAGAAATGTTAGCAGGATGTTTGATCTAACACACAATGCAGCGTCAGAACTGAGCTTCCACCCCTCATTTATGTAATTCTGAACAGTAGTAGATTTGATACTGGATTAGTGGTGCTGGAAGAGCACAGCAGTTCAGGCAGCATCCAACGAGCAGCGAAACCAACGTTTCGGGCAAAAGCCCTTCATCAGGAACGTTGATTTTGCTGCTCGTTGGATGCTGCCTGAACTGCTGTGCTCTTCCAGCACCACTAATCCAGTATTTGATTTTCAGCATCTGCAGTCATTGTTTTTACGTAGTAGATTTGAGCCAATCTTCCTTTGGTGAGGTGCTCACTGTGACTGTAGTCTCTACTTTTTCTACAGAGCTCCAAAATAAGGCAAACAAGTGGGGTCGATCACTGCATTTGTATGATACTAACCAGCGTTTGTTATTACGAGGGCTCCTTGTATTCAGGATGTGATCAGTCTTCTAAGCTGGAACCTATTCCAATGTGATTACTTCCTCTGTGAACATGCCTTCCCAAAGCCATTCCACTCTCCACCAGAGTTGTTCATGTCCCTAACCAGTGCTCACAGCCGAACCGTATTTGCTACCAACCTTTTTCTGCCTTGATTTCATGCCATAGACCTGGGTGGCTTGGCAATGTCAGGAATGTGAGTCGAAGAGGTCATGAACTCAGTGAAATAAAGCCATGAATGTGGGAATGACGTTAAAGAAAGAAGACTGAAGAAAGGCCTTAGCTGATTGATCACAGAAATGAAAATATTTGAATTACATAAAGGTCTGTTACTTTGTTTAAGGCTTAGTACATCATATAACAATGACTAAAATCAATTAAAGAAGCTTTTCAATTTAATCTATGATCACTTTTGAATTTGTTCATATTAAAGTAGCATGCTAATTAAATTGTCTGAAACCTTGCTTGAAGTATGGCAGCATTGACATTAGCAACAGAGAGGACCTTGCTACCAACTGTTTTGAATGGCAACACCTTGATCATTAAGCTGCAACATACTTCAAGTCCAAATGTCTTAATAATAAGGCACAGCAGTGGAAGAGGACTCTGCAGTGACAGAAGACCTCCTCAGTCCTTCTCCTTGCCACCAAACACCCCAGTCTCCAAGGTGTGGAGTTGTTGTTTTTATCAGGCAGTAAACTGGCATCACAATGGGCAAAGTTTTAGAAGCACTGCTAGAAAGAATGGATTGAATTCTTCAATGAGTGCTGCCATCTCAACAATTCAAGAATCATACAAATCATGTGAATAGATACTTCTCAATATTCTGCACTGGGAACATTGCAAGCATGTTTGTGTCATTTCATTCCTGAGCATAGTGCTGTGGAGAATTATGGACACCTAGAAGAGATGGAGGACGACCATTTCACTGAAGAATGTCAATTCTGTTGAAAGCTGCAACCGTTTATAACAGTTGAATCCTTAGATTGGGTTGCTGTGAAATCACTCCAGGCTGCAGGATATTTATAGTACCCATTGCTTTCAGATTTATTCCATTTTTTAACTATTCTGAGAGACAACCAATCTGTTACATATCCCTTGTGTGAAGCCATCTCTACTGAAAGATTACCGATTATAATGTCATTACAACACATGTAACCAGAAACAGTTTGTGGGAAATTATTGGGAAATTGTGTGGCTGGGTGACTGGATATAATATGAAAGTATATTAACATATCCATCTTGGCTGAGTCTGTCTGTGTTGCATTCTGTTTGATTCAAAAGTAGAGACATGATTTAACAATCATCTCCGTCAAGAATATAATGGTAACCCTGTACCAGACTGATACTGATTTGTAAAAATTGGAAGAGGTACGTAACAAACCATTTACAAGAGAAAAAAGTATATTAATACAATAGAAGCTCATAAGATCATCAGACATCATATTTTGATAACTAGTATATGCCCATGAAATAGTTAGTACGATTACAGCTTATTTTACTGCTTTATTGTAATCTGTTATCTTTCATTTTGTTGCAATCAACTGTAGAAAAAGATTTTTTAACACACTGCTTAACTGGCTCTGTCCTGGCAATCAATGGCATCTGTGCTGTTGTTGCTAATTGGAAATAAATTATCTTTGAGCTTTCCATACAATGGAACAGCCATTAAACTTAATCTTCATGCAAAATGATTGAAACTGGTACTCTGTTCCCTGAATAGGTCTCTTGGAATAAAATGATGACCACACCCTGTCTAATGTACCATATTTGCATAATTGTCTTTAATGTATTGGACCTACATATTCTTTAGGATGTACCATGATTGTGTTATTCACTAGTTAGTGTACAATTGATTTATTATTTTCTATGTATTAAAAATGAGCTTATCCCTTATAATTTTTTAAGCACTGGGTTATTCTCCCGATTATTGCATATTACCGAGGCTATTCTCTACTTAACAATATCAAATGGAATGGTCAATTTAATCTTAGAGGTTCGAATATATTTATAACTAATAGGGCAGTTAAAAGGAGTAATTAGCTGTCCTCATTACAGCTAACCCTGTGGCAGAAGACAAAGAGGCACATAATTAACATTAAGATAGAAACAAAATCCTTGTGGATCAAAAAGGAATAAGGAAGAGAAGTGGAGGAAGAAATATGAAGGCAAATCTCTTAGACGTAAAAGACGTAGAATAATAATCATAGGAGGTTTCAACCGTCATCAAATAAACAGACAGAAGAGACAGAGAAATAGAAAAGAAACTGTTGTTTATACTATATTCTGGGTTAAGCAGCATAACTTAACCATTAGAACCAGACCTTGTAGGATCAAGTGTGGAAATACTTCTCAACACAAAGGGTAATAGTAATTTGGAATGTCAACTGATTTAACTTTCAAGCTGAGGTTGATTCATTAGTGTTCACTCAAGTATTGAAGAATAGAGTTAGGTTGCAAATCAACCACAATTTCAAGGCATGGAGAATGGTGGAAAATACCAGCCATCCACCAATAATTGCTCTTAAGTAGGCTTTGATGAGTTCAATTCACAATTTGCTTCTTACCCTCGATCCTTTGCATCTTTGGGGAAAATAATCGGAGAAGGAATTGCAAAACAGGCACAAAATTTTGCATTTCCATGCCTGCTTTACTGGCCACAGTGAAGCATAAAATACCTCATCAATACTTTCACTTACTGTAGAGTCCAAACTGGGAGTCATAATTGTTAGCTGATCAGTAATAAATCAGCAAAGTTGGGAGAAACTTCTTTACTCACAGGGTGATAAAATGTGAAAAGCACTACCATGAGATGTCTTTGAGGCAAATCAGTAAAGTGATGGGAGATGTCATCAACACTGTTATTGAACATGATTTGCTGAGCAATAACCTGCTCACTGTTGTCCAGTTTGTGTTCCATTAGTTGTATTCAGTACACTGTTGGAACTCAGAGTTGACAAATCCTGAGGTCCTGATGGAATTTGTCCAAGGGTCTTTAAAGAAGTAGCTAGTTGGGAGATTGTTGATGTGTTGGTTTTAAATTTCCAAACCTCAGTAGATTCAGGGGAGGTACATTCAGTTTGGAAAATAAGATGTGAGGACTGCAGATACTGGAGATCAGAGTCGATCTGGTTCTGGAAAAGCACAGCCAGTCAGACAGCATCCAAGGAGCAGGAAAATTGACGTTTCAGACAAAAGCTCTTCATTAGGAATGTTAGCTATAAAGCTAATGTAATCCTTTTAATTAAAGGGAGGAAGGCAGAAAGCATAAAACTATTGGCTCGTTAGCTTAATGTCAGTCATAGGAGAAATGTTAGACGATATTTTTAAAGACATTACAACAAGACATTTGTATAATTTAAAGAAAATCAGGCAGAGCCAACATGGTTTTGTCAAAAGAAAGACATGTTTAACTAGTTCATTGGAGTAGTTTGGAGAAGTAACTTAAGCCATAGACAAAAGCGAGTCGATTGAGTGTATTGTGCTTAGATTTTTGGAAGGCATTTAATAAGATGCCACATCAAATGTTACCACAAAAAGTAAAAAGCTCAAAGCATTGAGGGTAACATATTGACATGGATAAGAAATTACGTTTCAGGGAACATCTCTGGGACACACGTACCAAATGAAGTGGCAACCACTTCAACTCCCCTTCCCACTCCCCCAAGGACATGAAAAACCTCCACTGCCAAATCCAACCCACCTGATGCCTAGAGGAAGAATACCTCAGCTTTCACCTTGAGACCCTTCAACTAATGTCAACTTCACCAGTTTCCTCATCTCCCCACATCCACCTCATCCCAAATCCAACCCTCCACCTCACCACTGCCCTCTTGAACTGTCCCACATGTCTATCTTCCTTCCCACCTATCTGCTTTACCCTATCACCATCACCCCCCCACCGAATCTACCTATCGCCTTCCCATCTACCTTCCCCCAGCCCCAATCCCACACTCCCTCCTATTTATCTCTTGGTCCCCTTTCCCTCCACATTCCTGATGATGCGCTTATGCCCAAAATGTTGACTTTCCTGTTCCTTGGGTGCTGCCTGACCTTCTGTGATTTTCCACTGCTGCAATTTTCGACCTTGATTTCCAGCATCTGCAGTCCTCACTTTCGCTATGCATAAGAAATTGTCTACATGATAGGAAGTAGAGAGTGGGAATGAGTGAGTGCTTTTCAGAATGGCAGCATATCATAATTCATAGAGTCATAGAGATGTACAGCATGGAAACAGGAAACAGACCCTTTGTTCCAACCCATCCATGCCGACTAGATATTCCAACATATGTGCCACAGGGGTCACTGCTGGGGCCTCAACTTCCTATAATTTATATAAATGATCTGGATGAAGTGAAAATGTTTCCTCTTGTGGAAGAATCTAGAACTTGCAGTGAAGAACAAAGTCATAGTTCAAAAATTAAGCGTCAACCTGCTTAAGACTGTGGTGGTAGGGTTAAAAGAATCTTCAAACCAGATCATTAAAGGTTGACCTACTTTTCTAATTAACCTTTTCAGAAATGTTATTTATACATTTCTGGAGCAGGTGGGATTGGAATGCAGGCCTCTCAGTCCAGAGATAGGGTCACTACCACTTTGCAACAAGACAGCCTCATTAAGGGTTAATTGGTAAGGGTTATTTGGGCATGACATTGAGCAATTGACATAAAGTGGAAAAGTAAGTGGGAAACAGGCCAAATGCAAAAGCAGCTTGTTTTGACTGAGGAATGACCATGTAATGAGCTGTAATGAGAATGATCTTGTTTGGAGGCGTTTTTTCTGTGTATTGGAATGTTTGGAAAAATACTGAAAATACCACAGAATGATGATACAGCATGCCATTTTAAATTCAGCATAGAATTAATATCGGGACATGCCTTATGCAGGGTCTTCACCTTAGGCTGGGATTGCAAACGGTACCAGGAACCCCAAGTTTTCCATACCAACGATCATAAAATAGTGTCTAGTTTGGACTTGGTTTTCTAGTTCAGCAACACTCCTTAGGACCTTACCATTAAGCGTATAAGTCATGCTCCAACCTGCCTTTCCAAAATGCAATACTTCGCATTTAAACTCCATCTGCCACTCCACAGCCCATTGGCCAATCTGATCACGATCCTGTTGTACTCTGAGGTAAGCATCTTCGCTGTCCATTACGCTTCCAATTTTGTATCATCCTCAAACTTACTAACTGTACCTCCTATGTTCACATTCAAATCATTTATATAAATCACAAAATGAGGTGGACCCAGCACTGATCCTTGAGGCATACGACTGGTCACAGGCCTCCCATTTGAAAACCAATCCTCCACTACCACCCTCTGTCTTCTACGTTCGAGCAAATTCTGTAGCCAAATGGCTAGTTCTCCCTATATTCCATGAGATCTAACCTTGCTAACCAGTCTCCCATGGGGACCCTTGTCGAATGCCTTACTGAAGTCCATATAGATCACGTCCACCACTCTACCCTCATCAATCTTCGAGTTATACAACGGAAGGTGGTTGAGGTTGTTGGAGGCCAGTCATCTCTCAGCTTTGACATCTCTGCAGGTGTTCTTCAGAGTAGTGCCTTCAGTTGAATCTTCAATCGTTTCATTAATGATCTTCCCTCCATCATTAAGGTCAGAAGTAGGGATCTTCACTGACAGTTGTAGAATGTTCAGCACCATTCACAGTTGCTTAGCTACTGAAGTAATGCATGTTCAAATGCAGCAAGACCTGGACAATATCAGGCTTGGGCTGAAAAGTGATAACTAACATTTACACCACATAAGTACGAGACAATGACCATCTCCAACAAGAGAGAATCTAATCATTGTCCTTTGACATTCATTGGCATTACCATCACAAAATCTCCCACTATCAACAAATATCCTTGGGGTTACCATTGACCAGAATCTGAATTGGACAAGTCACATAAATGATGTTAATAGTTTAAAAGAGCAAATCAGTGGTTACAACTCATGCAGTGAATAACTCAGCTCCTGACTCCACAAAACCTGGCCACCATCTCCAAGGCACAAGTCAGTACTTGCTTGAATATGTGCACAGTAACTCCAATGACACTCATGAAGCTCGACACCATCCAAGACAAAGTAATCTGATTGATTGGCCTCATATCCCCAAAGATTCAATCCTTCCATTACTAATGTTCAGTAGGAGCAGTGTATATCACCTATCATCTACAAATTAGACTGTAACAATTCACCAAGAATTCACTCATTTTAGGCAGCACCTTCCAAACCCATGACCATTTCCATCCAGGAGGATAAAGGCAGCAGATACATGGGAACCACACCACATGCAAATTCTCTCAAAACCACTCATCATCCTGACTTGGAAATATGTTATCCTTCTTTCACTGTCACTGATATAATTGCCTCCTTAACAGCATTGTATGCCTACATACAGTATATAGATTGTAGCAGTTCAATAAGTCAGCTTGCCACCACTTTCACAAAGACAATCAGAGAAGGGCAATAAATATTTGCCCAGCCAGTGAGGCCCACAACCCATGAACGACTGAAAAACAAAATTGTCTGGACATTCTTAAGAAGAAGCTGGATGGACAAATGCAAGTGACATAAATGGGAACTTGGGTTTATAGATTAAATGAAAAGTGGGGTTGGAGGATACTCATATAGAGTTCAAATGCCAGCACAGATCAGCTGGACTGAATGGCCTGTTTCTGTAATGCACAATCAATGTAGTTTGCATCTTATAACTGTGTTATTTCTTCGTAACATACTAAGAATGATATTCATATTCCTCCCAGCCCTTTTTGCCAAAAATGTAATGTCTGAAGACATTTCCATTACTTTAAAGCATCTCAACATGCTGTTTGACTGTTAATTAATATGTCACTGGGGGTATTATCTTTCCAACACATAACTAAGTACAAGGAAATAATGTTGGCATTAGTTTATCTTAACACAATCTTGGCAGTCAAAAACATTCACAAATGGATTAGACTTCACGCTCATGGTTCTAGACACAGTCCTTATTAACTATATACAGTTTATCACCAGTGAGGCAATTAAGACAGTGTAAAAAAATTATAAATCAAAGATATAATCATCCAGGATCAAATGTCAAATATAATGCATAATTTCATTGAATATCTTTAGAAT
The DNA here is from genome assembly GCF_047496795.1 of Chiloscyllium punctatum. NCBI lineage: Eukaryota > Metazoa > Chordata > Chondrichthyes > Orectolobiformes > Hemiscylliidae > Chiloscyllium > Chiloscyllium punctatum. The sequence continues at coordinate 67,624,490 of NC_092761.1, read as the reverse complement.
ATTCCTCAACAGCATAGTTTGATGATAATGGTGTTTAAAGATTCAATCCTCCATGGTTTCTTAGTACATATTTTCACACATCATTGCTTTCTGAATGAGGTACTGCTTCATCCCTCCATTATTCTGGTTAACCAGAAATGCTATTACATCCATCTTATACTTTTTAAAATTGGTTTGATTTCAGTCCTATGCTTTCCTTCCAGACAGTCACGAATATCTAAAGCAGCTTCCAAAACTAAGATCAAGTGAACAGTCTACTGGGGTGGGTCCACAACAATGATGATGTAAAATTAAGTGATCATCATATCTTTCCACTGATGAAAAGAGGAAATGCTTTTAAATTCTGTGCTACATCCATTAACTTGGACATGATTTTCTCCTTGCAGTGGGAAACCAAAATCAGGACTGTTTCTGGATGGCAAAATCTCTCTTTCTCTCACTCACACACACACACATACACACACACGATGCAGACACACATTCAGACACACACGTGCATGTATACAGAGACACACACACAGATAACATACACACAGACACATGTACACACGCATGTGCACTCACACACACAGTCTGTTGACCTGTCTGTCTAGAAGCATATCCCTCAAGCAACTACCCTGAGACACAAATTACTGTTTGCACCATCACAGTGCTTTATTATAACAAAAGCAACTGACTAATAAAATATTGTAGTTACACAAACCAAACTACCTTTGCGTATGAATGGGTTAGTATTTATCTGTCCTCAGTTTGATTCAGCCTGGTGACTTCCTTTTGAAGTCACAGCTTTGAGTCATCTTCCCTTCTCAAAATCTGGCTTTTTGAGAGTTGGCATCTCTCTCTTTCTCTCTCTCTCTCTCTCTCTCTCTCTCTCTCTCACTCTCTCTCTGGGTTCTTCTGCCTTAAATTGTCATAAATCTTCCTTTATCCTTCTTACTTTCCACCCACTGCAATTTGACTAGTCTGTCATATTGGACTGTTATTCGATTCATTACCTGGGCCCACCCAATTGAAAGGTAAAAACAATGACTACAGATGCTGAAAACCAGATTCTGGATTAGTGGTGCTGGAAGAGCACAGCAGTTCAGGCAGCACCCGAGGAGCTGGTGGAGAATGCCTCTCATTTCTTGTCCTATGCTACACAAAAGGATACGATGGGTCCAGCTCCTGGTGGAGACAATCTGACTCCAAATGTAATGGGTTCCATTGTGGTGCTGTCACAATGCAATACCCAGGAAGCACTGCACTTCGGACAGATTTGTTGTCCCCCAGTCAGCTCATTGTCCTTTAGGAATATGATCAGCAATGAGGCTACCTCCTTACAGTATATAACACACACCCCCACAGGAGACATTCATCCCCAGCTCTGAGTTTCATGGACGGGGCCCACTTCGCTGATAGAGAGACCATTTTGGCAAACAGTAGTGGGGCTGGCTATAAAGGTGGTGCTGCTGAAATGTAGGTTTGATTTAAGCAGATGTTGGCCATTATTGTAACTACCATTGCATTGCCTTCCTTGTGCTCATTTGATCCACTGTTTGAATATTATAGCCTCACTGGGGATGCCATGCCAACAGGCTGCCAATCCCTGATCACTCACCTCACAATCTTTGCCAATCTGAGGGTGGAGAGTAATGGGATGTTGGCAGAATGCGTCATAATAATGTGAGTATCACAGATTTAGGTAGACAGAACTGGAAGGGAGCAGGAGCTCTGACAGAGTCTTGAAAGAATGCGTGTGAACTGGAAACTGCAAATAAAGTGTTCTTCTGGAAAGTTCCATGGACTTAAGTAACAGTACTTTAAGACACAACAGAGTTAGGCTTCATACATCTGACAAAGCATCGCAACAATGGAAAAGGTAGTAAAAATAATGAAAAAAAAACACATTGCTCACAGCAACCAAAGTAAAGCCCAAGAACAACATGAAAAATAAACTATTTTCAAGACACATCAAAATGTCAGTGGACACTGTAGGCACAGCAGAGGCTAGAAAGTCGACCTAGAGGGCAGTGAGCACCGAGGCAAAGCAGCAGACAGTGAAGGAGATGCTCTAGAGAACAACCAAGGCTAATATGTTCTCACCCAGACCCATTCCAGGACATTGGCAGACAGCACCAGACTCCAGAATGGGAGATATGGAACTAGAGCTTTATGAGGTGTCCAACAGCTTCAGCATTAGACTGAAAAGGACAAAATGATCATGTTAGTACATTATTACATGTAGTGGCAATCATAATGAATTACATTGATTCAAGATAGATCCTTGATGAAAATGTGACATCATATCAAGAGGTATGAAAGGCATTAACAAACACTTCACAGAAATTAAATAATGGACTATGTGAAACTTAATCAAGGAATGCAGAGACCTGGATGTGGATTCATTCATAAAATAATCTTTCCTGGCTGACAGTGATTTATGCCTGTGAGGGATAGAAGAGAGGAGAAAGTGAGGACTGCAGATGCTGGAGATCCAAGCTGAAAATGTGTTGCAGGAAAAGCGCAGCAGGTCCAGCAGCATCCAAGGAGCAGGAGCATCGACGTTTCGGGCATGAGCCCTTCTTCAGGAATGAGGAAAGTGTGTTCAGCAGACTAAGATAAAAGGTAGGGAGGAGGGATTTGGGGGAGGGGTGTTGGAAATGCGATAGGTGGAACGAGGTTAAGGTGAGGGTGATAAGCCGGAGTGGGGGTGGGGGCGGAGAGGTCAGGAAGAAGATTGCAGGTTAGGAAGGTGGTGCTGAGTTCGAGGGATTTAACTGAGACAAGGTGGGGGAAGGGGAAGTGAGGAAACTGGAGAAATCTGAGTTCATCCCTTGTGGTTGGAGGGTTCCTAGCCGGAAGATGAGGCGTTCTTCCTCCAACCGTCATGTTGCTATGGTCTGGCGATGGAGGAGTCCAGGGACCTGCATGTCCTTGGTGGAGTGGGAGGGGGAGTTGAAGCGTTGAGCCATGGGGTGGTTGGGTTGGTTGGTCCAGGTGTCCCAGAGATGATCTCTGAAACGTTCCGCAAGTAGGTGGCCTGTCTCCCCAATATAGAGGAGGCCACATTGGGTGCAGCGGATGCAATAAATGATGTGTGTGGAGGTGCAGGTGAATTTGTGGTGGATATGGAAGTATCCCTTGGGCCCTTGGAGGGAAGTAAGGGGGGAGGTGTGGGCGCAAGTTTTGCATTTCTTGCGGTCGCAGGGGAAGGTGCCGGGAGTGGAGGTTGGGTTGGTGGGGGATCCAACCCTTCTTCCTTTCCCGCCGTTCCAACCCTTCTTCCTTTCCCGCCATTCCAACCATTCTTCCTTTCCCGCCGTTCCAACCAGTACCCTTCCACTGACACCCTCCTTCGACTGACTGAACTGGTCCTCACCCTGAACAACTTCTCTTTCCAATCCTCCCACTTCCTCCAAACCAAAGGAGTAGCCATGGGCACCCGCATGGGCCCAATCTATGCCTGCCTCTTCAAAGGATATGTGGAACAGTCCATCTTCTGCAGCTACACTGGCACCCCCCCACACCTTTTCCTCCGTGCTTCTACGAGGAGGTTGAACAGTTCACCCACTTTACCAACACCTTCCACCCCGACCTCAAATTCACCTGGACCATCTCAGACTCCTCCCTCACCTTCCTAGACATTTCCATTTCTATCTCGGGCGACTGAATCAACACGGACATTTTTCTATAAACCGACCAACTCCCACAGCTACACCTCCCGCTATCCCATATTCCCAATTCCTTCATCTCCGCCGCATCTGCTCTCAGGAGGACCAGTTCCAATACCGTACAACCCAGATGGCCTCCTTCTTCAAAGACCGCAATTTTCCCCAGACGTGATGGATGATGCCCTCCACCGCATCTCCTCCACTTCCCGCTCCTCCGCCCTTGAGCCCCCCCCTTCTGCCCTTGAGCCCCACCCCTCCAACCGCCACGAGGACAGAACCCCACTGGTCTTCACCTACCACCCCACCAATCTCCATATACAGCGTATCATTTCCGCCACCTCCAAATGGACCCCACCACCAGGGATATATTTTCCTTCTCCTCCCCTATCAGTGTTCCTAAAAGACCACTCCCTCTGTGACTCCCTCATCAGGTCCACACCCCCACCAACCCAACCTCCACTCCCGGCACCTTCCCCTGCAACCGCAAGAAATGCAAAACTTGCGCCCACACCTCCCCCCTTAGTTCCCTCCAAGGCCCCAAGGGATCCTTCCATATCTGCCACAAATTCACCTGCACCTCCACACACATCATTTATTGCATCTGCTGCACCCGATGTGGGCCTCCTCTATATTGGGGAGACAGGCCACCTACTTGCGGAATGTTTCAGAGAACACCTCTGGGACACGGGACACCCGGACCAACCAACCCAATCACCCCGTGGCTCAAGACTTGAACTCCCCCTCCCACTCCACCAAGGACATGCAGGTCCTTGGACTCCTCCATCATCAGACCATAGCAACACGACGGTTGGAGGAAGAACGCCTCATCTTCCGCCTAGGAACCCTCCAACCACAAGGGATGAACTCAGATTTCTCCAGTTTCCTCATTTCCCCTCCCCCACCTTGTCTCAGTCAAATCCCTTGAACTCAGAACCGCCTTCCTAACCTGCAATCTTCTTCCTGACCTCTCCGCCCCCACCCCTACTCCAGCCTATCACCCTCACCTTGACCTCCTTCCACCTATCGCATTTCCAACGCCCCTCCCCCAAGTCCCTCCTCCCTACCTTTTATCTTAGTCTGCTGGACACACTTTCCTCATTCCTGAAGAAGGGCTCATGCCCGAAACATCGATTCTCCTGCTCCTTGGATGCTGCCTGACCTGCTGCGCTTTTCCAGCAACACATTTTCAGCAGGGATAGAAGAGAGAATTGATTCAGGAATGTATTGTGGTCAGACAATCAGATGAGGGCTTGTCAGAATTTTACAAGAGCTTAATGGTGGAGAAAGTAGAGCAGACATTGGAGGCAGAGCAGAATACCTGTTTTGTGGAGAAAATGAGGTTCATTGGAACAAATTAGGTTAAATAATTCAGTGTAAAAACAACAGGGAAGAAAACAGAGAAAAGTGCATACCACCAAAATGGAATAAGTGCATACCAACCAAAATGTTGAAGTATCTGAGATGTGGGCAGAAGAAGCCACACAAATGGGACAAGGTATTCTACAGTGAGAGTACAATGCCTTCACTGCAGGCTTCCAGTACAACTCGCAGCTACAAATGCCCGTAACACCAAAGCTGATTCAAGAAGTGGAAATACTAAAAGACCAGAAAATAGGTGGGCAAATAAATGGGAAGGCAAGCGATGAGGATCACACAGAGTCTGTTAAGAGATAAATACAGATTAAGCAAGTGTTGAAATATTTGAGGTTGTACCCTTTGGCAGGAAGAATAGAGGAGCTGAATATAACTTAAATAGAGAGTAACCACAGAACAGAGGAATTTGGGTGTTCTCGTCCATGAATCATGAATCATGAAAAGCTAACGGGAAAGGCAAAAAAACAATACTGGCCTTTATTTTAATGTGAATGGAATTTAAAAGTAAGGAGGTTTTGCTCGAAATATACAGGACATGAGTTAGACCACAATTGAATTATACAGTGAACAGTTTTGGGCCTCTCATCTAATTAAGGATATACTGTCATTGGAGACAGTGCACAGAAGGTTCGCTAGGTTGATAGTAGGAATGGAGCGACAGCTTATGAGCAGAGGTTGAGTAAGTTGGGCCTGTACTCATTGGAATTTAGAAGAATACAATGCAACTTCTCATACATACAAGATTCTTAGGAGACTTGACTGGGTAAGAGCGGATGCACTTTGGCAGCAGGAATAGAAAAGCTGAATATTATTCATTAACCAAAGATCTCTTCCTACCACACGATACAGTTCATATGTCAAAATACAGAACTGAGATGGATTTGCTCTGTCCAGTTATTTCACCAGGGATCATTTCGAAGAAAAAACAATCTCAATTATATTTAGATTGTCAGCAATCTGTAATTATACTAAATAGATCTTGACATTTTAACCGAGAAATATCTGTCTTTCACTCTGTTCCCTTTTACTTTGATGTATTCTGCTTACAAGGTTTTGACCTCTTGTCAGTGATTGTTGTTAGTCCCTGAACCATAAAATTGGATCGAGTGGTGATGAGTAATCTAGCTGGATTGCTGTGGTCGAAGATATTCACGTTGATGTGTCTTCCTCCTCTTCCATTCAGATCTTGGTAAGTCAAATTGATTTTAATTTCAATCAACAACTACTTTGGAATATATAAGGAGCTCAGTGGTCCCCTACTTTGCAGCAACTTCCATTTTCATGGGTATTTGCTGTCAGCCTTCAGCTTCCAATGAAATCAAACTGTAATCTCAACGTCTTTTATGGTCTGTCACATTCAAGCCTAATTATATTTAATATCTTGAAATATTTTGGGATAGAGTTTCCTTTGAAAGGTGACAGTGGCCAAGGCAGACATGTTGGGGTATTATATATCAGAAATTTTAAGCCCACCTTTAGCTCAAGATGTCATTTTAGCAAAGGGGTTGAAGCACATATTAATAATGGCCACTCAGAAGATTAATAAAGATCTAATCAACAATGAAATTGCTTGCTAATACATTGTAAAAGAAACACAATTTAATTTGGTGACAAACACTTCAATTCATGACTTCTGATGGTCTTAGTAGGAGTAAACGAGGTCATTACCTGTTTTCTCCATGGCTAAAAGTTATCCTCAGCATAACACTCCACCTTGCTGACTTCTGACTCAAGACTTTCCCAGAGATTGTGCCAAGACTTCACCAACTCTGTCAACATTTTCCCAACTATTTCTTGAGGACTTTTAGTGAACAGAATTTATGCTGTGCCATTCTGTTCTTACCAGTACCAAAAGGAGAAAGGGAGTGTTTGGTTATCAGTATCTTTCTAAAATAAAGGCAAAATGCTGCAGATACTGGCAATCTGGATCATCTGGAAATCTAAAGAAGAGTCATACCAGACTTGAAACATTACTTCTGTTCCTCTCTGCACTGATGTTGTCAGACCTACTGAGTTTCTCCAGCAACTTTTTAAAGATCCCCTTGAACTGGAGGAGGGTGAGATTGACATGAGAACAGCAACAGCAGCACTGTAGGAGAATGTGTTTGGAGGGAGAAATAAAATAATTTCCTTCTCTGTACTCTACATATACTTGTGCCCCTTGTGCAACATCTGAATGTATCATCTGAATAAGTCCCCAAGATATCCTGACACATGTTATTGTGTGCCTGTGCATACTCCACACTTTCAATAGAAGTGGGTGTGTCTTTTCATAGCCCTGCACGAAAATTGCCTCTGAGTAATGTTTGAGTACTAAACCTGCAGCTGTCTGTTTTAATACCTCCAGGCAAATTGACATTATTGTATTCAGTATTTTGGATCAAAATTATAGGCTCAAACCAAGTTATTTTACACACAGTTTCCACTTTGCCTCTGGTTTCACACTTTGACCAATTATTTTTCTGCAAATCTTCACATATTTCCTGAAATAAATTAGCATAATTATTTGATACAAGGCACAAAAATGTTTCTTTGTTGCATCAACAAAATGCCACCATTGAGTTCTTTACAGCTCACTAGGCTTCTACTGTGAAACCTGAAGGGAAACATTGTGATTATGTTTGGTCTGTGAAGCAATTTTCAATAGGAAGTTTCTTTATTTTCTTCACTGGCTCCTTTATGCATACAATAATTGATTGTGAGAATGCATTGTTCAAAGCTTTTATCTTTCTTTATCAGGCATAGAAAATTAAACAAATCTAAAATTATACTGTTTAAAATGTAAAACATACCATTAGAGTATCATCATTGTTGAGTTGGCTGATGTGTTGTGTCTGAAACAAAGTTAGCGGGAGGTGGAATAGAAGTGGAATCTGTGCTTTTCATCTTTAGAATTGGCCTGTCATTGATCCACAGGCTGCCTCTGCAGATGAACACAGTGATTCATCACTAATTAGCCCAACTGAGTGAAGGAAAGAATCTGCAGGCATTAGATATATACATTTTTAAAAAAAAATCACAGATTTGAATGTGCTACAACAGGAAGCGAATGACAGAGAGGTATCCTTGCATCTTCCAATTGGCAAGATTGATGTACTGAAAGACAATGTTCCTTTGAGAATTAAAACTCCTGGAATTTCCCTCCAAGTTTGAAGAGAGATACTAAAGGCAGAATAGTTATAAGTTATTTTCTATCTAAATTGGAGGTGAGTTCAAACTCTCCTCTATTTCTAAGGGTACTGTAGGGAGGCAATGGTCCAGTGGGATATTCTCACTATTAATTCAGAGTCTCAGGTAACGGTCTGGGGATCTAGGTTCTAATTCGGTCATGGTGGATACTGAATTCCATACAAATCTAGAATCAGAAGGGTCATTAAAACAATGCCAGTTGATGGGGAAAATCCCAATTGGTTTACTCATGCCCTTTTAGAAGAAAACTACCATCTGTGCCTGGCCAACGTGTGACTTCTGACCCACAGCAATGTGGTTGACTTTTAACTGCCCTCTGGGCAATTAGGAATGGGTAATAAATGCTGGCTTAGCCAGTGATGCCCTCATCCCGTGAATTATTTTTTTAATTGAAATGAATCCTGGTCCTGACATAGTTTACGTCAAACAGCAAGATTGCATTTTCCTTGAAAGATTAGCTGGACGTTTATATTAAGGAAAACTGGTGACAAGGATGTGTATTATTTTTACATGTGTGTGTTGCGCCCGAACTGTCAGCTTGACTGTTGAATTTTATGAGCATGGAGGAGGTTCATTAAGTTTGTAGCAGGAAGAGATTTGAGAAATTCAAGGGAGACAGCGAAAAATAGCAAAATAGCAAACATTGTGAATCTGTCATCTACTACATAATTATAAATTTGAGTGAGATTAAACTTGGAAATCTCCATTTGCTTGTTTATAATGAAATTCTGTTATGACAATTTGGGAGTCAACTTTGTTACATTATGTACAAAATACAAATATTATCTTTACAGAGACTTTGCAGATCTCATTAGATCTTTCAAATCAAATCATCGGACTCAGACAAACATTCTTATATTTGTATCAACGTGTTATCACCATACCCCATAACCCAATGTCATTGATGTTAATCAGACATGAGTCATTATACAGTCTAGCATTGTACACAATAATAAAGTTCACAATATTTATCAGAATATAAATTAATATTTTAGTAATGTACATATATGGGCAGCAGATGCCACAGTTTGATGAAATTGACCTCACGCTGGACAACAAAATAAATGAGCTTGTGATCTTGCCACTGATGCAGCCTATACCAACATTCATTTTTGTCATATCAGTATTGGTATTTCATCCCAATTGCTGCTGGAAATGTGCGTGTACAGACAGTGACGAAAGACAAAATCAAACTCAGCAGTAATGTCTCTCCTGAGTTAAATAGGCTGCAGATGGTCACTGTCAAGGCATGTACTTGAATAATGGCCATCAGGCAAGGTTCTGGAAAGTGTCCAGAGCTGTACAGCTGTACTAGTCAATTCAAAAGGGGGCAGAGAAAATATTATTGAAGTAAGTAGCGAAGAAAACTATTGAAGTGTTGCTATAAAGATTGTTGTTTTAACCAAGATACAGACTTTATTAACTGAACGCTGATTTCAAATACAATATGAAACCAGCCATTGTACTGATGCTGTCTTATCAAGGAGGATGAGGCCACATGTAAAAGGTGACCAATATATATTGAATCCTGACACTCCAGTGTTATTGTTGCTGATGAACAGTAATACACAGCTGACCGGAAACCTGAGGATTTAAACAGGGGATCGATATTGGTACTGCCTCAGCAATGACGCCCACCTGCACTATCATCTCCAGAAATATTCTGGCATGTTTTTATTAATTCCGGGTTTAGGTTCTCTCATACTTTCCTACTCAGCGTCTTGATTTCGATTCTATACAAATTGCAACATACCTACTCTGGTATTAACACCATGCTCTCTTCATTTACTTCCCATCTCACAATTAATTAAAATTAAGATCTGTGCCCCCGGGTTACAAACCCTCATTTGGTTGTCCTTCCTAGCTCTGCAACCTCATCAAACTCTGCCAGTCTTTTCCCTCTTTTGATTCTGGCATACCTTATCCTGTCCACCACCAATAATTCTCTCTCCATTTTCAGTGACAAAATCTTCAGGCATCAAAGTTGCAAACACTAAACCCCAATCGCTAAGCCCCAATGTGCTTCTATCTTTGTCTGTCTTCCTTCCGAAGGATTGTCAAAAACCTGCTGCTGTAACTTTTGAAGGAGTATTTTGTCAACTTCAATAACTTTTCTCATCATTATTTCACATTTGCTTTCACCTTCTTAAAATATTTTGCAGCTGAAACTGTTAATACAAGTTGCTGAGTTTAATTTATTAACGTGCCCAAGTCATTTACAAAGCTGTGGCTGAAAATAATCCATCACTGCTGGTAAAATATACAACGGAGAAGATTATTATTGTATGGCAATAATGTTCATCCTATTATCAATAAGGTTACAGGTATTGTATCGATAAAAGACTTTGAAGTGTTCAATCAGCCATCATCGCATTAAGTGGTAGAGCAGGCTGAATGGCACCTTCATGTTTGCTATTTTTGTAGTTCATTAGAGCCACAAATAGAACATGGGATAAATGGAGGGTAAACATGGACAGGGAATACTTTATTGAGATCTCTTGGCTCCATATTCAGCTTTTAGACTGCCCTCCATTTCTCGCTGGATGTATAATTCCACACCAACACCATGTCTCCTCCTTGTATGTCCTTGTCCTTATGACCATTTCACTCTGCCATCTCTCTGATCTCTTCCAGTAACTGGAACATGGCTATGACCTGGCGGTCATCATGCGTGGTATGTTGCAGTGTGTGCTAATGAACTGGTTGAGTTCCATTGGCTCCTCCCCATGTGAGACCTTAAAGGCCTGCTTTAGAGTTTTGACAAGTCTTTCCACCTGGCTGTTTGTTGTCAAGTGATATAAAGTTGGTCTAACAGCCTGATTTTCCAGGTACTCCCTGAACTTCCTCACCACAAACCTGTGAACTGTTGGCACTCACGACTTGTTCAGGGTTCCCGAACCTGACAAAAATTTCATCCAGTCAGTCTATCATTGCTTTTGCTGACACTGACTTCATTCTCTATACTGGCCACTTTGTGATCTGTCCAAACGTGACTGCCAGCTGAGTGACAATCACAGTCCAATGTCCAAAATAGTCTTCAGAAATAATTACATTTTATAAAACATTTCATTTGATTGGTCTAGTTCCCATGCATCACAAGTTGATGGTAAGATCAGGACTGTATTGACAACGGATGGCTTTCTAGAAACATGTCCAATCACAATTAGCATTGGCTGATAAACTTCGGTTTTAACTCAAAATCCAATATTAAATTCCACACTGCAATAATGCTTTCTGAATTTTAGTTTGTTTAAAGAGGAAGTTGTGACATTTTGAAGAAGGGAAAAGTGTTAGTAGAAAGGGTGCCGAATTCTAATACAGGAAATTCTTTGTATCTGCAAAATCACGAATTGAGAATTCACCTATTTGTGCCAAAAAATAAATATCACCAATAATTAGCATCAGCAGGCAAAATCACAGATCCATAATGTTTTTGCTGTACATTTATTTGAATTGACCTGTATTTTTAAATAAGCTCCACACTCATATAATTTCATCATTCATGCGGTTCCTCAGGAATGGAACCCCCACAGAAAAGGAGGATTGCCTTTACTCAACACAACCAAGAAGCAGTGACACTTGATGCTGGAATATTCGTTACATCAACAAATTGCTTCATGATGAAAAAGGATGGTTAATTCTACAGTATGTTAAAGAGCAAATCCAGCTAGAAACATGAAAAGCACATGTATGGAACAAGTGTCCCTGATTTCCGAATGACCAACTTATTCTATAGGTATAGCAGGAATAAAAGAATGACTAGAGTAAGATAAGGACCATTCAAGGATAGTAGTGGGAAGTTGTGTGTAGTGTCAGAGGAGATAGGGGAAGTGCTATACATATACTCTTTGCCAGTATTCACAATAGAAAAAGACAATGTTGTCGAGGAGTATACTGAGGTACGTGCTACTAGTCTAGATGGGATTGAGGTGCATAAAAAGGTGCAATTGTGGAAATTGTGGAATTAGCAATTATGGAAAGTTTAAAACTAGATAAGTCCCTTGGGCTGGATGGGATTTATCCTAGGATTCTCTGGGAAGTCACAGAGGAGATTGGCTTTGGTTTTGGCTTTGGCTTTGATCATTATGTCGTCATTGTCTACAGGAATAGTGCCAAAAGACTGGAGGATAGCAAATGTTGTCTCTTGTTCAAGAAGAGGAGTAGAGACAACCCTAGTAATTATAGATCTGTGAGCCTTACTTTGGTTGTGGGTAAAGTGTTGGAAAAGGTTATAAGACATAGGATTTATAATCATCTAGAAAGGAATATGTTGATTAGGGATAGCCAACACCTTTTTTGTGATGGATAGGTCATGCCTCACAAACCTTATTGAGTTCTTTGAGAAGGTGACCAAACAGGTGGATGAGGGTAAAGCAGTTGATGTGGTGTATATGGATTTCAGCAAGGTGTTTGACAAGGTTCCTCATGGTAAGCTATCGCACAAAATATAGAGGCATGGGATGGAGCATGATTTAGTGGTTTGGATCAGAAATTGGCTAGCTGAAAGAAGACAGAGGATGGTGGTTGATGGGAAATATTCATGCTGGAGTTGAATTGCTATTGGTGTACCGCAAGGATCTGTTTTGGGTCCACTGTTGTTTGTCATTTTTAAAAATTACCTGGATGAGGGTGTAGAAGGATGGGTTCTAGAAAGCCATCCATTGTAAATTTGCAGATGACACTAAAGTGGTAGAATTATGGATAATGAAGAAGGATGTTTTAGATTACAGAGAGAATAGATAAGCTGCAGAGCTGGGCTAAGAGGTGGCAGGTGGAATTTAATGTGGAAAAGTGTGAGGTGATTCACTTTGGAAGGAGTGACAGGAATGAAGAGTACTGGGCTAAAGGTAAGATTCTTGATAGTGTAGATAAGCAGAGGGATTTTGATGTTCAGTTACAGAGTTCCTTGAAAGTTGCCACCCAAGTTGACAGTGTTGTTAAGAAGGCATACAACATATTCGCTTTTATTGGTAGAGGGATTGAGTTTTGGAACCATGAGATCATGTTGCAGCTGTACAAAACTCTGGTGTGGCCACATTTGGAGTATTGCATACAGTTCTGGTCACCGCATTATAGGAAGGATATGGAAGCTTTGGGAAGAGTTCAGATGAGGTTTACTAGGATGTTGCCTGGTACGCAGGGAAGGTCTTATGAGGGAAGGCTGAGAGATGTGAGACGTGAGGGAGAAGAAGGTTGACACGTGACTTAATTGAGACATATAAGATAATCAGAGGGTTAGATAGATTGGACAGAGAGAGCCTTTTCCTCAGATGGTGATGGCTAGCATGAGGGGACATAGCTTTAAATTGAGGAGTGATAGATATAGGACAGATGTCAGAGGTTGCTTCTTTACTCAGAGTGTAGTAAGGGCATGGAACGCACTCCCTGCAGCAGTAGTAGACTTGCCAAATTTAAAGGCAGTTAAATGATCATTGGATAGGCATATAGAAAATAGATTAATGTAGGGAAGATGGGCTTCAGGCTGTTTTCACAGGTCAGTGCAACATCAAGGGTTGAAGTGCCTGTATTGCGCTGTAATGTTCTATGTTCTATGTTCCATGAATGCTTATACTTACAAATGCAATCCCATACAGGGGTGTAATTTTAAATCTCCAACATATGAACATTTCCTCTAGTTCCTGCTTTATAAATGGCCCTTTGGGCCACCAAGTCTGCGCCCTTTCACGCAAAAACTATCTTCATGTACAGGAACCATACTCCTCTATTCCCTGCCTAGTCATGTATTTGTCCAAGTGTTTCTTGAATGCTGCGATGTTATCCTGCACTGTGTTCCATGTGTACAAACGGACTTGTGAATGGATTTGGAAATGGAGCCTGTTCGTATCTGCAGACTGGCAGTACTGTAGTTTGCATATTATTTTTGATTGCTGTACACACTCACACCCCAGCTTCTGATCTCCAATTTAAACTGTCAGACCCTTGTGGTTAACCCTTTTCAGGTATATACAGTCTTACATCTCTTGTGATGGAAGTAATTTGGCATAGATTAGGATAAATAACTTAAATCTTACCTTCATTAAAGCTTTACAAAACATACAAGAGGTTGTTGTTAGTTTTGTCTGGCCTCAGAACAAGGCAGTTTTTGGCTTTCTTCATATATGTTGTGAATTAAAATGATGTGTGGCAATGCTGTGGTTTTCAAGAGGTTATTTTGACCTATTTACCTTTGAAGAAAGATGGAAAAGGCAGAGAAACTGAGCTGGTGACTGAAAACCACTTGAGTAAACAGCATGAGAGGCCTTAGGTTGTTTTACTAAAGTTGGAACAATAGAATCAGCCTGAGTGTGCCTTGCACTCACAGACAAGGCTTTTCAGGTTTTCTTTAGTTTTTAGATTTAGCTTTAAGCAAACGCTATTAGGGTCTCAAAGGGGTTGGAAGCTTTAGTGAATGTCTCTTGGCTGCTGTATCTCTGAAATTTCTCTTGACATTTTGTTCCTCTTGGATCGGAGAACTGCATGTGAGAATTTGTGTCTTATTTTTCCCTTTTTTTGCCAAAGTGTATGTTTGTGGGATGTTGTAATATTTGATTGGTTAATTAGTCACAATTACTGTATCTATTAATCTATTAATCTTTCCAATAGAATTAAACTAGTGTTTAAATAAATTGCGTTTTGCTTATTTTTATAGTTTGACCGTCCATATTGCACTGAGAACAGACCCATTTTACATTTGCCTTTAAAATAAGCAAAAGTTAAAGAATAGGCTACCTTCTTCAAATATTTTGAGCAAGAGAATGGTCTGCTCTGGTCCGTAACAGATGCCTGCTCATGCATCTTTATGAACACCTTCATCAGTGATAATGGGCTTGGAGTTCTGAACAGAGCAACTCTAATTGGCTTGACTTGTGTTAATATGATTTGAACTGAGTTATGTAAAATGATTAAAATGCTAACTAAATTGACCTCTTTCAAATCTTGATACAAATGGTCATCCTGAAATTCAATTCTCTAATGAGCTAAATATTTTAGTTATTAATAAAGTAACGTTATCAAGCACAAATTTCTTGTTAATGGCATATTTTTAAATGTGCAATTGTTTCATTCCGATCTACTGTTTTGCATTATGAAGGCTGAGTTTAAAAGAAATCGTAAAAGGGGGAAAAGACTTCATGAACATCATTTAGTTAATATTATTTATCTACTTTATGGATTTACAATTTATGATAAAATTATCAATTCCTTATCGTAATTCCTTAATGACTACATTACTACCAATGTTAGAAAGCTGAAATGAAAACAGCTAATGCTATAAAGACTCAATAGATTTGGTGACATCTGTGGGGACCAAAAGAGAATTAACTTCTAAAGTTGATGAATGTTGTTTGATTTTCTTCAAACTTAGGATGTCAGTTTCATAATTACTATAGAATGACTGAGTTTGTCATGTAACTAAAAATGTAAGCTCGAAGGAGATATTCAGTCAGTGTATGGTACAACAGCAGGAAATATTTATCTGATAGCAAGATACATTAAAGGTTTGTTTAATCCCAGAATGAGATAGATGTCACATATAGAATTCGTTATTACAATTTTTTTTGTCCCTGCACCCTGCTGTTGTTATTCTCTATGCTGTTTAAATTCCACCATTTATTTTCTCTGTAATATTAAAAGTAATGTCAGATAATGCCTGAGTAATCTGTATAAAATTTCAAGCAGATAAAACTGATGTTTATGGTTTTATATTTAATAAAATTTGCTCATCTCTTTCCAATATCTATTGTCACAACATTTTGTGAGGTCTTATGAAAATGATTTCACAGACAAAAATCGCACCCAACATGTTAATAATCCAAAAGTATCAACTTTGCTCTGTTGTTGCTTCTATATTTTGTATTTTCTGTTTTTTTCTGCTTTAGTTGCATTTGCAACATGATTAAAATGCAACTTTCAGCTTGTTGAAAATATTAAAAGGAAAATTTAAAAGTATGCATATAATCAAAGAAAGGTCATCAATCAGAATTAAATATATTGCTGAGACTGAATGACAATTAGAGAACCTGCAAATAATGAAAACAACAGTACAGCAACAAGGTCGAGAGGAACTGATTCATTAGATAGCAGTTCAATATTGATTTAGCAAACAAATTGAACAACTGTTACATCATTCATAATTACAGGCATATTATTTCTCTGATTGTGTCTAACTCTTGCAGCTTTTTAAAAAATAATCTGAAACATATTTGCAATCATAGTGAATCAAATCATTGAGCAACATCCAAGTTAACAGTTCAAAAGTTTATTTGACAGTATGTCTGCTTTACCACCATGAATTTAAAATGTCACAATATTTATTTACAGCAATTGTTAAACAAAATATGGCATCAAGATAGTGTAAATACAATAAAGAACTTCTGCTTTAGATAAAAACAATACTGAATACCGTCATACAGAAATGCTTTGCTCATAAAAATTACCTGAATTGACGTTCATGGCTGGATTGATTTTATATTCTTTAACATGTATGTGCCAACTGACATTTAATACACATAAATAAGGATATCTGTCCTCTTCAGGTAAAAGGCAAGTATACTAAGAAAATAAAAAGTTTAATCAGTCTGAAAATAATAAATCTGTACTTTCACTGATAGGAACTCATTTGTTTCAAAGGCAACATTTTGATCTTTGGATTTCCTTGCAGTATGGGAGGCCAGCAAAACCTCAGGACCAGCAAAGAGAGAGCATGAGATTTGTGGCATTTGGAACACCCCCCCCCCACCACCGTCAGTGTTCACAACAAATTACACATGAGCATGAACCATGCCTGGTTGCTAAGTCCTCAGTATTTAAAAAGATCCTGGCAAGGATCACAATGTAACCATTTTGAAATTAAAATAACAGAGACAGGATAAAGCCCGAATAAAACAACAAGGCAGAAATTTGAGAAGGTGATGGAGGTCTCGGCCTGCCTTTGGGAAGTCTTGCTGCATCTTGTAATGCTCGGGCACTTGACCAGCAAGTCAAAGATCATAGGAAATCATAGAATCCCTACAGTGTTGAAACAGGCCACTTGGCCCAACAAGTCCACACCAACCCCACGCAGAGTATCCCACCCACTCACATTCCCCTAACACTCTATATTTACTCCAGACTAATGCACCTAACCTACACATCCCTGAAACCTACGTGCAATTTAGCTTGGCCAATACACCTAACCTGCACATCTTTGGATTGAGGGACAAAACCTAAGCACCCAGAGGAAACCCATGCAGATACAGGGAGACTGTTGCCAGAGGCTGGAATCGAAGCCGGGTTGCTGGCCCTGTGTAGCAGCAGTACTAACCATTGTACCACCATGTCGCCCATGTTGGATGCTTCCCAGGCATCAATGATCTTGGGATGGCCAATCAAAGATTTATAGCTCTTATGTACTCAGCAGCACAGTAGTACATACTGCTGGTTTACATCCAACCTGAGATCAAAGAGGGATTGAGACAAGTTTGAGTGATGGTGTTGCAGGAAGTAGGTTGTGAGGGAGATGGGAATCTGCAGTAAGGGTGAGGGTTCCTTTGAACAAGTTGGAAGCAGTGCTGCTGTCATATAATCAATGGACTAGAGATTCTGAAGCCCAGATTTATGTTCCAGGGTGTGGATTTGGATCCCATCTTGGCAGATTCAATTAAAAATCTGGGATTAAAAGGTGGACAAATGGTGACCAAATAAGTCATGCCAACTTTTATCATGAATACCCTTTTAGGGACAGAAACTGCTGTCTTTACTTGGTCTGGCCAACATGTGACTCCAGACTCACAGCAATGTGGTAGACTCTGAACTGCCCTCTGAGCAATTAGGGAGGGGCAAAGAAGTCTGGCCTAGCCAGTGATACCCACATCCATATAACATATAAAAAACATATTAAAAAAGTGAAGATAGCCACACTGGGAATCTGCGAGGTTTATTTGACATGGTTTGTTTCATGGTTTCTTTGACATGCTCACTGCATGAGAAATGTCCACAATCGAAGGACAAAGCCTACTTCAGAACCTCAACTGGTGATGAAATGGGAAGGCCATCCATGGGAACTTGCCACAACAAGCTTAATTGGAGTGGACGTGGGAAGGTTGGTGGGATTGCAAGTCAATTAATTGACCTACAGTCAATTTACCATGGCAGGGCACATGTTTCTTCTCTCAATGTGAAAAGGTTGTCAAAGATTTTGAGCACCTTTGGAGGTAATTGGAGGAATTTGTATGGCCTCTCAGAATAATAGGGGGAATAGGAAGAAGAGGCCAACCTCCCAGAACAAACATATGTGGTGCTAAGCCCTAGCACAAGTAACAGGAGTATGGTTACATGACTATTGAGTATGGTCCCATGACTATTGATGCAGGGCTGAAAGAGATTAAGTGACTTTACCAGGGCAGGAAGGTTATTGGTGTGACATCTTCAAGTGCAAACTTCTTCAATCTGACTTCCCCAACACTGTCTTGCAAGGCACTCCCCAGACTAGCACACCCTGTAGCTGCACACATTCCTGTCTCATGAAGAACCCCTGCATAATCCAAATTGAACAACTTGAGTTGACACTCACCTGCATTTTACAACCTTCTCACATCCTTGTACCACTGTCATCCTCCACATGTTAGACCATCCTCTCAAAACATTCCATTTCTCACACTCACTTATTCCTCTCCATGTAGTAAAACACATTCACACTGGCAGAACAAAGCCTTTCACTTTGGCAACGAAACACCTGTCAACTATTCACAAACTTAATGACTTAGCTTTTACCAACTGTGACTTAAATTACAGATTCACTGGGAACAGGTACATTGAAACATGTCCTTGTCAGTGAACATGTCAGCTATCTCTTAATGCCCTAGAATACTTGATGACTTAACCCCCTTCACAGGTCAATGCCCATTTCCTTTTCTGCTCAAATACTTTGCTGAATTTTGAAATTAGTTTACTCAAAGGAAACTAAACAAAGAAAAAGAAGTGACAATTACTCCACCTTTTAAATTGAGGTGAATAAATTACTCCTCACACTGAATGTAAAACTGCACAGATGTCACAATTTTGCTTACTTCTCTGTGACACATTCTTCACAGAATAAACATTTTATCCAGATCATTTATGAGTTAACTGAAATAAAGATCCATGATGTACTTTAAAGCAGTTGATACCAGCCCATTGAAAGTTAATACATTTCTTTATTTAGCCTTTACAAAGACAGTCCTAATTTATGAAACGTTAATTTTTAACTAAACCTATAAGAGGGAAACAATTCTAAATTATTCTAAATGATAAATCTGAATCTATTTTTAAAAAAAATTGATTATTTCAGTGAAAGATGCTCTTATTGAGTTAATGATAATCAACAGATCTTAAGTCTTTTCTAGAACATTTCAGACACAAGGGATACAGGCAATAATGTTTATTTTCCCTAGTAGTACAAACCAAAGACAGCAAAGTTAAAAATAGAATAACCACCTGAATAGTGCAACCACCTGATGAAGGAGCGTCGCTCCGAAAGCTAATGCTTCCAGTTAAACCTGTTAGACTATAACCTGGCATTGTGTGATTTTTAACTTTGTACACCCCAGTCCAACACCAGCATCTCCAAATCACAAAGACGGTAAATAAGTCACCCGTTTTTCTCCTCTATTAACATTATTTTGCCGCAATTTAAAGATGGCACTATGGAAGGATGAATTCATTTCTATGCCTTTATTTTGTCCACAATTTTTGTAGATGTGTTAATCTGTTGATTTCAAGTAAATTAACATCTAACTAAAGATCAGAGACATGAATGTGGACAACATGAACTACTAGTGGCAGCAAAACACTCTAGCCCGCACAGGGTAGTTTGTCAGTTCAGCTCATATGCTGACTCCTCACCAGATCTCATAGTGAGGCCAATCTGATGATTTGGCTCAGAGATAGTCTTGGTAAAGACCTCCATTGTAAAGAATGTATTGCCAAAAAATAAATTTATTTGGACAAACTTCAGTTTTATTCCACCATCTTACTAAAGAATGCATACCAAAGCAGTTCACCATCCCATCTCATGTGCCTGCTGAGCTAAAATTTCAAAAATGTTGACTTTATGATTCTCTTGAGTTAATGAAGAATGTCTATCTTCCCAATGGATATTCTCAAATGGATTTAGAAATAACACACAGAAAATGAAAGGCAGCAGGACCATCAAGGCTGTCTTAAATTCATTATACTAACATCATGAAAACTATACATTAATATCCCCATATATATCCTAAAAGAAAGCTTACTCCCACCCACTCATTCAGCTCCAGCTCATCCTCACACACCCAGCACAGTTGTAACATCTGCTGGAAAAGGCAACAAAGGAAACTGTCAAAGATCACATAAAGTTATACAGCGAGTTAGTTGCTTCATAACATGATCTCTGTCACTGGCTAAAGGTTAAATCAGCAGTGATCTTATGTTCTTTCCATTCGCTTCACTGTAACAGTGTCTGGTTAATATTTACTAGCGGGGGATTTAAAAAAGCCTGCGCTTCATGTCTTAAATTATATAAATCACAATGAACACATTTCTTTGACAAACTGGCTATCACCTATTGTAGCAATATTTGAGTTAACTGGCATTTTATGTGAAGTAGAGGTTACTCACAGAATGTATTTAGATTTTCAGTTTTAGGAATGTTAGTGAGAAATCCTATCTTTTTACCAATTGCATTTTATGTGGTTAGTCAATTATCTCTGTAATGCAAATGGGCAGGAATTTACAGCGTTTTAACTGCATTATTTACAGATTTTAACTGCATTATTTTTAACTTGAATTTCAATGGGTAAATTTTTTTGTTGGCTTTGCTTGGTGTCATTTTTGGCATCAGTGATTTTCCCAATTCTGCTGTTTAATGAAGTGTCGCTGTCAAGCTGAGAACCAGAAGGGTCAGTATCATCACAGGGTTCCAGAAGATCGCGCCTGATAAGAAAACAGAATCGGAGCAATAAGATAGAATGAAAAGTCAAACATTCTCAAAGTAATAACATTTTAATACTTAATATTTGCTGAATAAACCAGATTAATCAATTGCTATTTTGCTGGAAATGGGGTCACTGACTGCATTAACACGTCCTGACGTCATCACAGTCTGTTTCCATTCAGCTTAACTGGGCTTTTAATGGAAAAATAGACAAGAGGAAGTAAATGGTTTTATAAAAGCAGCATCATTAAGAAGGACAGTTTAATCTCATCGACATGCATTGCTATGAGAGAGCCTAATTTGCGTTTGCTATTTGGAGAATTTGTGGTGTAACCACTTGTCAGAAGCACATTCACTGCTAGATTTAGAGATGGATAATGAGATTTATACAATGAAAGTGGTCTGTAACTGCACTGATACTGTCAACTTAATAGAACGCTGCACAGAAAGTCAAAGAATCAAAAACAGTAGATCCACAGGATTATGTCACAAAATTATATTAAATTTCACAAGCTCAGCAGTAGACAGCCAGAATTAAAAATGTGAATTATCATAACAGTTTTTGTTTGTGCATTTTATACAATTACTTTGCAGCCTTCACTACAAAATGAGTGAAATGGAAAATGAGAATGGACAGAAAATGAAAAGTGAAGAGGAACTTAAAAAGGCCAATGCATCTTCAGTGGATTTTGAATATTAACAGTATCATAGAAATATTAAATAGAAAGCTATAAACCCAAATGCTCTCACAAGTAATCTCTCTGATTTTATCTTTTAAAATGTCTCCTTTCTATTGTATACCATGTTGACACGTACAAGTGGAAGTTGTATTATCATTGACTAATGTTGGAACTTCATAGATGTCGAGTTGGATATAATCTAGTCTAAGACTGTACATTAATGAGCTTTCACTGCAATCAAATATTATACTTAAGGGGAATGAAAAATCTAGGTTTACAGTACACAATGATTAAAGTGCTTCCCCAGTGTCTACTCATAGTGTATATAATGTTAAAAATAACTTTGTCCACAATCTTTAATATCTCTGTTGAGATTTGAAGTTTCCAGTTCATTCATTTTAATGTTGCTTGTAACTTCATACCAATTGGAGGTTAATCTTGAACCAACTGACCCCAGCAAAGCATTCACTGAGCAAATGGCCATCTGGTACTCTCCAGCCTTTTTGAAGTCTCTCGAGTACGAAACAACTTTGATTATCCGAACAAGACAGGCGAGGAGTATTTTGTTCATATAACTGATTGTTCGGATAATGGATAAGGTTTTTACGGGACCTTAAGATCTTGTTCGGATAATCCGAAATTTGAATAATTGATGTTCGGATAACCGAGGTTGTTCTGTATTTGTAAGCAACCTTTATATTTGAATCTTATTAAACATGAACATTTTTCTATAAAATTCCATAAACTGTGCATATGTACAAGATATGGTTCAGAAGAAAAGAAAGCAAACAAGAGAAAACTGCATATTACAACCTAGATCAGTGATGGAAAAGGCAGTGGTGTAGAACATTATAGCGTAGTACAGGCCCTTTGGCCCTCGATGCCACTGGACTAATAAAGCAGAACCTCAGGATAATGCTTTAGGTACATGGATTCAAATCCTATTTTGGTAGTTGAGAAAATGTGAATTTAATAAAAAGCTGGATTAATGGTGAGCACGTAACTACTGTCAATTATTTTTCAAAATCTATCTTGTTCACTAATGTAATTTATGAAAGGGGATCCTCCATTCTTGCCTGGCATGTCCTACAGGAGGATCCAGACCCATAGCAATGTTGTTGACTCCTAACTGTAATAATCCCATATCACATGAACAAATGCACAAAAAGACAAATTGACTATTGGTTAATCATCACGGCAGCAACAACACAATCTAATCACCAGCAAGAAACCATATGTGGTACAACAGCATTGATAAGTAATTGGTCAGGTTCAATAGCTCAAATGATGACAAGAAATACAAGAATTTGCCATAATAACTGTGTGAAACAAATAGAGTCAGAGAGTCATGGAGACATGCAGAAAGGAAACAGACCCTTTGGTCCAACTCATCCAAGCTGACTAGATATCCTAACCTAATCTAGCCCCAGTTGCCAGCACTTGGCCCATATCCCTTTACACCCTTCTTATTCTTATACCCATCCAGATGTCTTTTAAATGTTGTAATTGTACCAGCCTCCACCACTTCCTCTGGCAGCTCATTCTATACACACACCATCCTCTGTGTGAAAACATTGCCCCTGAGGTCCCTTTTAAATTTTTCCCTTCTCACCCTAAACACTCTATACTGTGAGTTTTAAGCTCAGTTCATCTATTTAGCTGGTCCCCCAAATCTTCTCGTGCTGGAATCCCCCACCCCAGGGAAAAGACCTTTTCTCTTTATCCTATCCATGTTCCTCATGATTTTGTAATCCTCCATAAGATCACCCCTCAGCCTCCAATGCTTATCATTTGATGTCCGCCTACATGCAGTTAAATGTAGGAATAAAATGTTTGCTGTCAGTTATTCCCTTTTCCCCTCCACGGTGTACAACTATAACCCTGCACCCCCAAAGGAAATCTTTAGAAATAACTCAAATTTTGATGTAAATTTTCATCTTTAACTCTTTAAGTTTTTGGTAAAATCCCCAATACCCAAAAATCAGCTTTGTGTCAATTCTGTTGAGTTTCATGGTGAATTTCTTCCCAATCAGTACCAGAAACTTATGTTGTAATTTTACACTGCTCCCTTCATCACCTGCGCACTGCACCCACAGTAGCACATTTATGTTATTTTGCCCTCTGCCAGGTCCTCCTGAGTCTCCTGACACCAGTGTCATATTCAATGTCTAGCTGAATGAAGGAACATTAAGTTTGTAAGGTTTCTATCAGTTTATAGCCCTGGGTTGTATCAATCAACTGGAAAAGGAAAGAAAGAACAAAGCACTAAGGTGCATTTTAAAATGCTAGCTTCTGTTACACCAAAACATTTACCTTCTGCTCCCACAGATCCACATCATTTGATGTCCGCCTACATGCAGTTAATTGTAGGAATAAAATGTTTGCTATCAGTTATTCCCTTTTCCCCTCCACGGTGTACAACTATAACCCTGCACCCCCAATGATGTATACCATCATTGCAGATGTCAGCTGTCCAGGGAACAAATTAAGCAGAACCATTGTCTGTAAAGTACCATAGCAAGCTCCCAGACACGACACGCATGGGAACACGACTTTGAAGAAACCTTTTATGGACCTCATTGTAACCAGTAGAAGAAGCTGGTGCATTGCCAATACAATGGGCATCAAGATATTGTGTTTTGACCCCTACATCTAAACAGAGTTTAGCACCACTGCCCCTGCCATGTGCATGGTGTTCTATGGAACATGAGTAACTGTGGTCTCCTGTGCTTTCTCGGCATTCTGAGGGGAGACCTGTTTGGAAACTCTGCAGTGGATGGCTGCACCACACACTGGAGGTTGTTTCTGGTCCCTCATCAATTTCTGCAGCCACTGTTAGTGCAGCAACCACAGGCACAGCACCAGCATCTGTGCATGGATCCATTGGAGATAGTTCCAATGAGTCAACGTGGGCAATATAAAGAACCAACAGCTCCTCAGTAATTCAGCAGATGCAGCACAAACAATTGGCATTTAAACAGTGTCCTCCAATCATTGCTTTAATGAAAAAGGCAAGGGATGCTTCTACCTGGCCCTTTATATTGTAGACCTTATTCAGATATATGCTGGCATAGATCTGCTAGGAAACTGGAAGCATGGTAGGAAGCATGAGACATACCCCCCCAACACCCCACATTGTCCAAGAAAGGCAGAATGACCAAGAGGATAATGGTATATATATTTTATAGTCCAATGAGCAGCTCCTGGACTTTGTGCAGGTATTAAGATCTTGGAATGCTTTTGTGAATCTTGAGACACAAGTAAAACTTTACAGCTCCTCTGACATTAATTCTGCTTCACAGCCATTACTAGGATCAATTTGTAATGTTTAATGACATGTCAAGATCGCTTGTGGCCAGCACATTTTCTTACATTATTGGTCAGTGCATTAGATTCACATCAAGAATTCTGTAACAACAAGTTTTTAACTTGTACTATATGAATGACTGATTAATGTAATTGCCCCTTGAAGGGCTTTACATCACTCAGAAGCACAGCCTGCTCCCTCAGAGGAATAAAACATTTACTCTATCCACTCTAGTTATGGTGGCAGCATTTTTCATTTCGACTGTGCACTTGTAACTTGGATGAGGATAAAAGATGATAACAGCAACACTCTATACTGTGAGTTTTAAGCTCAGTTCATCTATTTCGCTGGTCCCCCAAATCTTGGTATGGCTTTCTGACTTGACTCTCTATTGATTCCATCATTTCCAATCTTCCACACTTTCCCATCCAGCTCTTTTATTTAACTCTTCATCTCCCCACTTTACCGAGCCCCAGGCACACTGCTTAGTTATACATTGTCACCAACTTTGAAGCCAGAGTGGTGATGACCATCAATTCCTATCTCCTTTAATGCCCCTTGCCCTCCCGTGTTCTTCCATCTCCCCACATCTTCAGTTATTACCTTTTCTAATTCTCGCAGCTGTCTCCCATTCCTACAATTGACTTCCCCATCACAGTAGTGATAATGCCTACTTGACTTCCAGTGAACAGACCCCCTGTCTGTATACCATCTCCCGTTCCACATGGTGAGACAGCCTTGACGATAGACCCCCAACTGATCTCTGCACGGCTCCCTTTCTAACTTAACAACATTTTCAGACTGTTTGAACTGAACCTCCTGGGCTGACTGTAGCCAATTCTCTGCACTGCAGTGAAACAGAATCGCTGAACCTGAATGCTCCAAGCAGATGACTGACAATGTCCAAACCCCTGGAATTGGATGATTCCATTGACTGACTGTGCCAGTAATCTCTGACAGACAGCAGTTCTCCCTTGACTTGATTGGGGACTACTCTCCTTGCTCTTTGTGACATGGCTGTTTGGTTGGAGTGTGCTCATGACATGTTGGAGCTGTGACATTAAAGAGGCATCATGACACTTAACTTTACATCTAGTCTTGACTGATTATTACTGGCAAATGTCACAAGCTATCTGGCTTTCTGTATAGGCAAAAAGACAAGGCAAGACAAGGCAGAGTTGCCTTTAGCACTTAAGTAGACGCAAAGTGAGTGTGAACTCAAAGCAAGCGAAGAGGCCCGAGGTGTATGCGGTTTTGATTCATGGGATAGGCATGCAGCCTGCAGTATGTTTCGGTGTGTTTGAAAATGCAACATTCTTATAAATGAGTTGCAGATGTGCCATGATGATGTGATACGGCTGGTGATTGATGCCAACCTCCAGGGATAAAAGATGTATGCAGGCATTGCCCATGGAGCATGGTGGAGTGGAGCATGCTTAAAAAGGTAGATACCCACAGAAGACACTGTCTATTTACAGCTACCAGGTATCTCTCAGACTTATATGTTGGGGATTATCACCATCTGGTTTCTCCCCACTGCCTAAGAAACCTGCAAGCTGCATTTACGTCACAAAATGATAAAATATTAATAATGCAAATTTATCTTTTTTTTGCTTATTAATGAAATTTTCACTCAACCTTTGAAACCTGATGCATAAAATTGGACATATTTTTCAGTTGAGAATCCTGTTTTTCTATTCTCACTATAATTATCCTAATTCACTTGCCATTGCCTTCATTATTTAGGGCCTCATACAGCTCCACCCTCTATTTTTAAGGAATTAACGTTATAATTGTGGAATATCAAGTTTTTTTTCTATTATAAATCATCATGAATGGGTTTCCAATAGTCATAGTCATACAATATAGAAACAGACCTTTCAGTCCAACTAGTCCATGCCAAACATAATCCCAAATGAAACTAGTCCCACCTGCCTGCTCATGGTCCAAATCACTCCAACCTTTCCTACTCATGTACTTATCCAAATGTCTTTTAAATTATGTAATAATGCCCACATCCACCACTTCCTCAGGAATTTCATTCCACACGCGATCCACCCTCTGTGTAAAAATAAGCTTCTCAGGTCTTTTTTAAATGTCTTTTAAAAATGTGTCCCTTAGTCTTGGAATCCTCCATCCTAGAGAAAAGGCACCTACCATTAACCCTATTTATGCTCCTCATGATTTTATAAACTTCTATAAGGTCACCTCTTAACCTCCCAGGCTCCTGTGGGAAAATTCTAGCCTACCCAGTCTTTCAATACAAAACAGAAAAAAATGCTTGTGATATTTCATTTTCTAACTTAATCCCACATGTATTTTTATTTAATTTTCTGTAAAATGATTAAAAATTAAAGGAATCGTGAGATCTGCATAACCTGTGTTGATAGGCATACACAATATAAGTACAAAGATAGACAGTGAATTAAGATGATAAATTACGATGTTGATTGTGTTTCAAAGAGATATCGCAGTGGACTTTTAATCAAGTCTATCTCCCAACATATACATGTGAAAATAAAGTCTGCAGTTGTTGAAGCTAAAGTCAAAATGGTTGTTAAATATTCACAACACTTAGTTTAACTCATCTCATACCAGGATGGGTGTGTCTTGTCAGGAGGCAAAACAGATGTGAGGGGTTAAATGGCCCACCACTGTTTCTATTTCTTCTGTTCCGATAAAACATCAGCTCTTATCATTCAACACAATAGCATCTCATAATTATTTTTATGGGACTAGTTTATGAAGCTCTCACTTACCAGCATTATCGATGGCTCGCTCAAATCCTGCATTTTCTTGCAAGGCTTGAAGCTTTTCCTTTGACAAGGCTGCTTTCTGTGCGTCAGTCACTGCCCCATAGTTTCGTGGTCCCAGATTTCTTAGTTGCTCGATAGTCATGGCCTAATTTATTAGATTAGATTAGATTAGATTAGACTACCTACAGTATGGAAACAGACCCTTCAGCCCAACAAGTCCACACCAACCCTCCGTAGAGTAACCCACCCAGCCCCATTCCCCTACCCTACATTTACCCTACATGACTAATGCACCTAATACTATGAGCAATTTAGCACATCTTTTGATTGTGAGAAGAAACCGGAGGAAACCCACGCAGACACAGGAGAATGTAATAGGAAAGACATTTTTGTTAGCTAATTAAGAACAGTTTGCATATGGAATGCATTTACATACTCCTCCTGATGATGGAATTAAAAAAAATCATGGGAATGTCTTGTTTTCAAAAAATGTTCCAGCAAAGGAATAAAAAAATGCTAAATTTAAGTGCCAATAAATTCATAAGTATATTTTACATATTATTAGGAAATTTTCAGTCACTGTCAATTCAGGAGAAACTTATGTAGACTTGTTGCCAAAAGAAATTAAGTTATTGTGGATGTGATGGAGCAGGTTTTGTTATTCTTTCCCTTTTTCCTTCTGATTGTAATACATTGACTGAGGTTCAATGCAAATAAGAACGGATTGATTGTCCATTAAGGCACCTTAACATGGACTTCACTACGATTTTTGTTCTTTTTTATTGTTCTAGGAAACCTCAATTGTTTTTCAAGGCATAGGAATTGAGTCATTTTTTTACTATATCATGGGAGACACTAAACATTGTACAATGGAAGATGCAATGGTGTTATAGAAATTACACTTGGTACTATCTATTTATAAACAAAATAACAGGGTGACATTTCAGTCTGGAAGTGAAGCATCATGGGTGGCCAAGTTTCATTGGGTTCACTAAAGACCCCACCCTTCTTTGGGTTCCTTTCTTTGTTTTCAATTATTCCATTCAATGAGTTAAATAGGACCCCATTTGCTGCTTCAGCATACAGATGGTTGGCATTTGCTCTGTGCAGGGTCTAACCATCCACAACCAATGAAACTAGAGAGGATGCTGAAGCTCCATGTTCTGCAAGCGTGACTATTGACCCTACAACTTGACAATCATATGGATTTGATCTCAATGCCTCAGTTTTGAGAGTTGCACTGGGACATCAGTTTGGTGCTCCGCAGCTCACCTGCCAAATTGAAAATTACATGGGGAGAAATGCCAGAATGGCTAGCTATGCAATCTGTTTCACAGCAAAGTCAAAATAGACTCCAAGAGGTTTCAGAGTGCATTAAAATTAGTAATGTTGCCCAACTGTATTAGAACAAGATCTGTGGCACATTTTTCTCATTTGATTCTTTCCAATAATCCAGCTTTCAAACGCAACTCATTGCTGAGTTCTTTTAGCACTTGCCGAAAAGATTTTCGGGGGGATCTTGGAGACTGCTCCAGGTTTTAAGAATGAAACTGCGGATGTCTTCAGTTTGGGCACTTCTTCTGCACTTAGACCAGCTGTAAGAAAAAGGTGAGAGGTTATTCACAATTGAACAAGCTGTTAAAAGTTCCAAAACTTACAATGATTGCTGCAACTTTCTCTGCCTTCGACTGGATGGCTATTGTTTGATCAGAATGAGAGGAAAGCTTTCTCTCCTCAAACCATTCTCAAACAAAATTGTTGTGGGAAACAGAATCATTTTGGCTTGTTTAAGTTTCTTTCCAATCAGCCCGGGTGGAATGTACAAAAAAAAAATCTCCTTGCATGAATTTAAGGATGATTTTTTTTCTCTTGTTTCCGATACTTCAGAGCTAAAGAACAGAGGATAAGGAATGCACTGTCAGAGGTACCGGGCAATATAGACACAGTTGAAAAATGAGTTACTGGAAAAGCGCAGCAGGTCAGGCCAGCATCCAAGAAGCAGGAGAATCGACATTTCGGGCATAAGCCCTTCTTCAGGAATGAATAGAGTGTGCCAAGCAGGCTAAGGTAAAAAGTAGGGAGGAGGGACTTGGGGGAGGGGCGTTGGGAATGCGATAGGTGGAAGGAGGTTAAGGTGAGGGAGATAGGCCAGAGAGGGGGTAGGGGCGGAGAGGTCGGGAAGAAGATTGCAGGTCAAGAAGGCGGTGCTGAGTCCGAGGGTTGGGACTGAGATAAGGTGGAGGGAGGGGAAATAAGGAAACTGGAGAAATCTGCATTCATCCATTGTGGTTGGAGGGTTCCTAGGTGGAAGATGAGGCGCTCTTCCTCCAGGCGTCGTGTTGCCGTGGTCTGGCGATGGAGGAGGCTAAGGACCTGCATGGCCTTGGTGGAGTGGCAGGGGGAGTTAAAGTGTTCAAGGATATATTTCTCTCCCCTCCCCTATCAGCATTCTGGAAAGACCACTCCCTCCGCGACTCCCTCATCAGGTCCACACCCCCCACCAACCCAACCTCCACTCCCGGCACCTTCCCCTGCAACCGCAAGAAGTGCAAAACTTGCACTCACACCTCCCCCCTCACTTCCCTCCAAGGACCCAAGGGATCCTTCCATATCCGTCACAAATTCACCTGCACCTGCACACACATCATTTACTGCATCCGCTGCACCCGATGTGGCCTCCTCTATATTGGGGAGACAGGCCGCCTACTTGCGGAACGTTTCAGAGAACACCTCTGGGACACCTGCACCAACCAACCCAACTGCCCTGTGGCTGAACTCTGTAACTCCCCCTCCCACTCCGCCAAGAACATGCAGGTCCTTGGCCTCCTCCATCACCAGACCACGGGAACACGACG
The DNA here is from genome assembly GCF_047496795.1 of Chiloscyllium punctatum. NCBI lineage: Eukaryota > Metazoa > Chordata > Chondrichthyes > Orectolobiformes > Hemiscylliidae > Chiloscyllium > Chiloscyllium punctatum. The sequence continues at coordinate 67,593,748 of NC_092761.1, read as the reverse complement.
CCTAGGAAACCTCCAACCACAAGGGATGAATGCAGATTTCTCCAACTTCCTCATTTCCCCTCCCCCCACCTTATCTCAGTCCCAACCCTCAGACTCAGCACCGCCTTCTTGACCTGCAAACTTCTTCCCGACCTCTCCGCCCCCATCCTCTCTCTAGCCTATCACCCTCACCTTAACCTCCTTCCACCTATTGCATTCCCAACCCCCCTCCCCCAAGTCCCTCCTCCCTACCTTTTATCTTAGCCTGCTTGGCACACCCTCCTCATTCCTGAAGAAGGGCTTATGCCCGAAACGTCGATTGTCCTGCTCCTTGGATGCTGCCTGACCTGCTGCGCTTTTCCAACAACACATTTTTCAGCTCTGATCTCCAGCATCTGCAGTCCTCACTTTCTCCCAATATAGACACAGTTAACATCCAAAATGAAATTAAATTGAAAAGGTTTGGTGTTATGAAAATTGTGATAAGAATTATTTGTTGTTTTGGTGTAAATAATGGCAGGAAGTAATTGGATCAAATGGCCCATTCCATTTTAAAATATCAATGTATTTCGTACCTGCTACGACCCCAATCTCTTGTAACTGCGCGCCAGTCCAGGTATCCACACTGGAATATGCTTCCACTGCTTTATTCTTCAAAGCAGTTAGAGTCTCAATATTAGGACACATTATTTCCCCAATCTCCTGGGCAGCATTGCTTCAGAATATAAAACAGAGCGATCTGTGAGCATTTGACATTGCCTTGGCTTGGCATGCTTAGCAATACAGATGATTTAATTCAAATTCAGAGTCACGAAGTGAAATAAAAACCTAATCCAGTTAAGTCTGCAAAAATTTTTTAAAACTGACATGCAATTTATGTTGGTGTGTAAGCGAGATCAATAAATGCGAACAAATAAAGTTAAATTGGCTTGAATTACTATCAGCATTCTCCACTCATTTAACTCATTGCTAACTATTTAATGCAATGGACAGTCCATTATGCAAATACAACTTACAGATCCATAGGTACCAACTTCACTTCTCACTCAATGTTCAGGTATTTAGTCTTAGCTAGAATGAAGCTGAACATATTTTCATGAACCACATTGTGGCTAAGTGAGAAATCACGCTTAATTCCCACTCAATAACCTCTACTGAAAGTGCTCATGTGTGGACATTTTCAATGTGCTCAACGGTGAGGTCTTTCACAAACTTTCTCTCCATCGATGCTGTAAGACTTGCTGAGTTTCTGCAGAGATTTCAGTTTTTGCTTGATTAGTTGCTAATTTTCACTGCCTAACCACACAATGTGTCGTAGCTACTTAAATGAATTATTGGAATGGGAAGTGCAACTGGACACTATTGAGCGTTAGCTGAGAGGTTGGAAGAAAAGCAAAAGAAAATTGCTAAAAAAAAAGTCCTAATAGATTTTTCTGCCATTAAATTTATTCCATTTCCATTTTGAACAAGTGGAACTCCAAATTACTAGCCCCTCCTCTTCCCTGGCCTCTGCAGATGAGAGAGATTCACTCTACACATTATGTTCAGCAATCTGAAAACCATCAAATTTCATGGAGTGATTGAATACTGGATTCTACACTTTTCACAAGAACCTTCAATCACTGTTTTTTGTTTTTAAGTATGTTCTATGACACCATGTTGGAAGTAGGCATTACATGTAGTTTTGTGGGCAACATGCTGTATTTCAAATCTTAGTCTCATTCATAAAGTTGAAAAAGCCAAAAGCATGAAAAATGAGTGTTGAGTTTTACCTGTAGGCTATCACGTTAATGTTCTTGATCTCACTTGGGCTACGGGTACAAAGGAAATAACCCATAGCAACAAGATCTGCGCTACTGAGTTCACTGTCTGATCGCTGACCCAAAAAATTCTTCACGATAGTCTTGGCTCGACTGGAATACTTTAAAGACAAGAAAATCGCTGTAAATCATCAATCCTGGTGTGCAAGAATTTAATATGGCTGTAAGGTCATCACAGCAAATTTGTATGATTATCTCTTAATAAACCATTGACAAAGAATAAAAGCTTGAACAGAATAATTAGAATTATGACGGGTCTATTCACACTTTCTTTAAAAAGATTATTCATTGGAAATGGGTATTGCTGGCTCAGTTTGTCCATCCCCAATTGCACAGAGGGAATTTCACCCCACTGCTGTGGTTCTGGAAACATATGTTTAAGGATATCACTGAACCAGATGGTTCCTTACAACAGTGGCAATTAGGATAGCTTTATTCCAGCTTTCTAATTGAATTTATATTTCAACATCTGCCATGATGGAAGTTGAACTCATGTCCCCAGGCCTTTCTCGGGTGCTGGATCACTAATCCAGTGACATCATCACAACACCACTGCCCCCTTCATTTGAAAAGGTTGACAAGAATTACCATTTGTTTCATCTTTTGTTCCTCAACATCATGGATCAGGCTTTTTTCTCCCCCTTTGCCTGACCATTGGTGATCAATATTTCTCATCATTATTCTACAATCTCCGAAGTTGTCCCAAAACAATTACACCTGGTTACCTAAACTCTACAGGCGATACTTTTGTCTGGTTAACCCCTTGTAGAACTTAACAATTTCTTCAATGCTTCCATTCGTTTCTTTTAGGAAAAGCCAGGCAGGTAGATTTAAAGAAAGCAAAATTAAAATACATGTTGTGACTAGGTTAGTGACTCTCACATTCTTCCTGAAGATCATTCACTGAAAGTTGCAAAGCAGTTCAGAGCCAATCAAAACAGTTCCAACAATGATCTTCATGTGAAACAAAACAGTTAAAAATAAACTAAATGGCTTTTTGAATGAAGTAAGTGGTAAGTCAGAACTCATTCTGACCTCAGTGCTGGCCCATTCCTTGTTGTCCGAGATTGCACCAATAGTATCAATATCGGGTGCAGTGAAATATTGCGTTACTTCATTTTCATCAAAGCCAAGTGTGATCCTCTTTAGAGAGGCAAGCTGTTCATTTGAGGTTTTATTGCTAAAAGCCTGAAAGACACAAGAATTTGATACATGAAACTGCAATTGCATATTATTTTTAATTGTAAAATATCCCATGCTAACCCAAGGTTATCTTTGATAACATAACCATGATGGTCATAGTAAAATGAGTTTAGCTTGGTGTGCTGATAAAACTAAATTCTGCTCTCAGCACACTTTCAAACGCAGCATCATTGAGCCGCAAAACTTTTCCAAGGTAAGATAATGAGTTAAATTGAGAGATTAAAGTCACTACTTCATTAATAATTTTCTCATTTCGATTTTGAAGAGTGAATCTGTAATTCAAGCAAGAAGTCAGATAGTGGTAAAGATGGTTGGACCATCTGGTAATGTCAGATTTCATTGTTAAATGGTGAAGCAAATGGTACCCATTGTTATTTACTGATAATAAATTGAGAAAATAATTTCAGACTATCAGCAGCTGTCTGGTGAAGTTTGAATATCCAAAAGGCTATACTGCTCGCCCATGATATTTGCAGAAATAACTAAATGGTTACTATTATGGGCCCAATCATTAGCTAGAAAGTTAGTGATAGTCCTGTTGCAATCATTTGTGGAAGCCCAGAGAGTACTAAAACTAAAACAAACAGCTTGTTGGCTATCATAAACATCCCAGGCTCCTGTGGGGGAGTTTTCCACAGTAATCTGCCATGCAGGATAAATGTCAAGATTAAAGTGTTGCTGGAAAAGCACAGCAGGTCAGGTCAGGTTTTTGCCCGAAACAACAATTTTCCTGCTCCTTGGATGCTGCCTCACCTGCTGTGCTTTTCCAGCACCACTCTAATCTTGACTCTAATCTCCAGCATCTGCAGGACCCTACTAATCAAAGATCAGCAGCACCACAAGGAGAAGTGGCCAATTCCATTACTGCAGCAGCGCTGAGGAGAAGTAGCATTGCTGAAAACCTCAGAAATCAGGTAAGGGAAAAATAAGTTTGGAGGTCTGGGGAGGGAGATCCTGATAAGCATTCCGTGTAAGTAATTGAGGGGATCCTTCTTTGATTACTTCCCTGATGCCAGTAGGTCCCTTCATTTTATGGAGACTGTTCAAGAAGGACTGTCCCACCCTCTCTTCCCCCCAACCCCCAAAGAAACATAGATCTTCCAGGATTTATCTGGCATCTTATGCATTGACCACCACTGGTTGAATATCAGGACTTTAGGTGGTCAGTTAAGGGTCCCTACTTACTTCTATGTGGAAAAGCCATTCTCCCTCATCTGGGAATGTGAGGGATGCAAAGTTGGAACAGGGCAGGCTTTCTACTGTTTGTGTCCCAGGCTACACAAGGAAAGGGGCTTTGAACTCAGCCCTCACTATGACCTGCAAAGTTATAATGCGTTGAATGGTGTGAAGATCTTGCATTTAAGCATTAAGCCTGAATGCAACAAATTGTTGGCTGAGTCAAGTAATGTTGACTGAGGCTATTGTTTTATAACCATGATAATTGTTAGTTATTACCAATCAGTCAATCTCACATATTACAAAACTGAACAATTACAAGTCTCATTCATTCAGATATTGATTATTGTAGCTTGTAAATAAATTTAATTTAAATAAGTTTAATTTCATCTTTCCATGCATTCTAATTTTTCTCTTTCTCATTTAATCCTCTTTCCTTCTCGTTAATGGGATGAGGCTAAGTTGTGTCATTAGAATGAAAGTGTCAAGATTTAGTCATGTGAAGAGTTGATGGCAGAGATTCAAGACAGTCTAATCCTTTCTCCCATCTCTCAGGTCCCTCTTGCCTTGTTTCCTGTGTGATGCTATCATTAATTCCAAACTTGCAGCAATTTACTGAGTGAAATGCTTTAGTCAAAAGCTGCGGGGCTATACTTAATTGATGGCAGACACTTTGTTACCTTGCTGTAGCACCATCTGTGGCTCTGCTGTTTGGAAATGATTCTTCGAACTGATCAGCACATAATCTCTGAAACGGATCTCAGGTGAAAGCAAATTTGCAACCCTTGTTATACCTCGAAGACCATGTGAAAAATAACTGTGAGGAACATAAGGTTCTCCCAACTTGTTTGAGGGATGGTGAGGCTGTACCTTGAAGAAATATTAGGCGAACTGGGCCTGTATTCTCTAGACTTTCGAAGAATAAAAACACATCTCATTGAAATCTACAAAATACTGAAAGAGATAGACAGGGTTGACGCAGCCCTGACAGTCTCATAGAACATAGAACATTACAGCGCAGTACAGGCTCTTCAGCCCTCGATGTTTTTCCAACCTGTGATACCAACCTGAAGCCCATCAAATCTACACTATTCCATTCTCATCCATATGCCTTTTCAATAACCATTAAAATGCCCTTTACATTGAAGAGTGTACTACTGTTGCAGGCTGTATGTTCCATGCCTCTATTACTCTCTGAGTAAAAACAGAGGGCACAATTCAATGAAATGGGAGCTGTTATTTAGGACTAGATTGAGGATTTTTTTTTTGAATTCAGTGTGCTGTGAATCTTTGGAATTTTCCATCTTAGAAAACTGTGTTCAACCTTTGAATATGTCTAAATGAGAGATTCATAGATTTATGATTACTAATGACATAAAGAATTATGGGGACAGTGTGGGTAAAAAGCGTTCAGGTATTTGATCAGCTATAATTGTATTAAATGGTAGAGCTGTTTCAATGGGCTGAACGGCCTGTTCTCGTCCTATGTAATACTCTGATCGGTTTTCTCACTCTCTTTCCTTTTGCTGATGATGAATATCATGAACTTATTGAATTTCATCTTTAAAATGGACAGCATCACTATTGTATGATGTATTTTCTCTGCCTGGAATGCTTGTGCCAATAACTTAGTGTATCCTTCAGGTCCACAAAATTTCATTTATTGATTTTATTCCACAGTTCCTCTGCCAACTGGTGGGTGACTGGTCAAAGATTTCCAAAATAATTAAAAGGTCTCATTCACTCCCTTTCATTACCATGATTTTAATATAATAGAGTTTCAATAAAACTTTAACTAAAATATTGTGTTTACTTCAAAACATATATATCTCAAGAAAGATACATTTGCATGAGAAAGGTTTACTGGAAGTTGTGATTGTAGGAACAGGAGCAGGACATTCAGCCACTTAAAACTATTCCAACAGAGCATTTAAGGCTGTCTGCATTTTAATGCCATCTACCTTCCTTAAATCCACATCACTTGATAACTTTGGCCAGTAAAAACCAATTAATCTCAGATTTAAAATTCCAATTTAACCAGCATCTACAGTCTTATGGGAAGAGAGTTCTACCTTTCAGTAATCCTTTGGGTGAAAACACTTCCCAATTTCACTTCAGAACAGTTTAGTGCTAAATTTGAAATTGTTGTTGAGGTTTGAGATTCAGGATTCTTTTCTGTATCTATTGAATCATTCTTTTTGCTTAAGTATACAAACTGATTCACTCCTCACACTTCTAAACTCATGGGAATATAAAACATGTCTTCTCAGTTTAATTTGTATACTTAAACCATAATAAATGATTCAATAGATACAGAAAAGAATCCCGTATCTCAAACCTCAACAACAACTTCAAAATTAGCACTAAACCATTCTGAAGTTAAATCAGGAAGCATTTTCATCTAAAGGGTTACTGAAAGATAGAACTCTCTTTCCAAAAGACTGTGGATGCTTGTTAAATTTTAAACCTGAGGTCGATAGGGTGTTTTTTAGGCAAAGTTATCAAGGGACATGGATCAAAGGTGGGTAAATGGCATTAATGTGCAGATGGCTATAGTGGAATAGTTTTGAGTGGCTGAATATCCGACTCCCACATTCACAACTTGCCTGTATTCTATCCACTGAAATCAGCTAAATTACTTTAAATAAATGAGAAAATGATTCCTCTAAACTTCTCATTAATAGCTTTAATGAATAATATTTGAATCAATCACTCATTTCTTGCTTTGTGTTTTAATTAACTCTCTATCTCATCTTCACCAGCAACAAATACAGGATCATTCACAACGGTCTCTCCACTAAATGCATGGATAACAAAATGGTGTTAAAATTTTGTCTTTAGTTTCTTTGCAATCTATTAAGTTAAAAAAAATGCTCAAGGTGCAGTGAAAGGGAAAGTGAAGCTGGTCTTTTGTGATATTCTTCAACCACTCCTCTGCCATTTGGTTTAAACTGCAATATCATAGCAGTCACTACAGGCCACAATAAATAGACTTATAAACTTAATACACAAATGAAATCTCATTCTCAATTAGTTTACAAGTTAATGCCTCAGGCTGCCAGTTAACTTTCAATCCCTTCTCTGCTGTGCTCTCCCTTTTGATGCTACTTGTAGCTTATTATGCATCTCAAATCACTCATCAGTCTGAATTACTTTTCTTGGTTATGTACTATTTCTGTAATCTTCATCAACGTGTTATCTCAAGGCCCCAGAACTGTGTCACTTCTTATTTTATGTTATCCTTTTTTCAGCAGTAGGACTTGGGCATCACTGGCTGGCCAGCATTGACAGCCCATCCTTATTTGTCCTTGAGAAGGTGGTGGTGAGCTACCTTCTTGAATCTCTGCAGTCCATTTGCTTTCTTCAAGAATATTAAATTAAACAGGTAGGCTTTGGCTGGAGTAGACTTACGCCCCAGCTGAGCTGAAATACAAAATGGCGGTGTTTTTATTGTTCATTTGTCAGACGTGACCATCACTGACAGGTCAGCTTTTAATGCCTGTCACTAGCTGTTATTGAGAAGCTGGTAGTGAGCGGCACATATGTTTTGCACATATAAATAGATTAGTTGATTAAGAAGTAAACTTCTTATATTGACAGAGCTTCAGGATCTGCATTCATGACTGTTATCTTCATTAGGTTCTCTTACGCAACTCTTTCACATAGCCAGCTTCATTTTTGCAAAAACTAAGTTTAAATTCATTACCTGCAAAATCAGTATCATTCACTAACTTTGCATTGAATCTAATGTTCGAAGGCAACTTTGAAGAGCACTCCAAAATGCCAGTAGGTCTGTAGATTTGTTTTTCTACATAACGAACTTTTGAGCTCAAATTATATAGCGTGTGCTGAATGCAAATAGTGTGAGAAGTCGATGTACAGCTGCTTCTAATTGCAGAGTCAAGGGATATAAGTGTTGACATAATCACATATTCCAACATGGACCAGTGCAAGAAGGTAGCTGTGCATAAGACTCCCATAACCCAAGAATGTCCTTGTAATACCAAAAACAGTTTAATACCTTGGCTAGATTGGTGAACATTTTCAGTGAGTAATTGTGCAGTTGAACAAATCACAGTGTCAGTGATAGATGTTCTTTTGAGTAACAGTCAATCATTTTTCCTTGTGGTTTCATATTGTACCATGTTTTCGGTCCCTGAGAGTAGTCATTTAGCAACAGACATGTGAAGTACGATACATCATGCAAGTCATGTTGGGATAATTGAAATTGGGCATCTGGACCTAATTTTCCTTTCCTCTACTGTACATTCAATTGAATGATTCATTGATCTTACAGGGTGTGGAGACTCCAGCAAGTGAACAGGCAGTTAATACTATGTCTCCTGAAGGTAACAACACATAATTTCAGATTCCTGGATGAGGATGTGCTGCTATCCAAGACTCAAATCATATGAAGATCAAATCACAGCAGTTTTAACTGTTGATGGGTTGGAATTGGCAGTGTGTGAATGTTCCTGGTGGATTTATAAGATAATAGACTCTTTGACATTTCATTGTACAATGTGTTTTTCAAATTCTTTGACAGGTTTTTCTCCCCTCAGGAAAGGTCCAAAAATGTAACTCATTATGACAGGAATCTTCAGTTGCACCAAAGATTAGCTGTAACCAGGGTATTATTGAGGTGATTGCTGGAACGCAAGGTCTTGCAATCCATGTTATCTCTGGCAGCATTGACAGTCACTCGTTTTCCGCTTTATTAACATTCCTTCATACTCAACAAGGTGTCCCTTGAATGGGATTTAAGGCAACAAAATTGCTATTCAATGAGACAGAACAAAGTGGAAAGCCAAATGTGTAGGTGCAAGACATGTCAATCTCTGATAGCAGAGCAAGGAGATGATTCAAAAGATTCAGCCATCAGACACTTACAGAGGATCTGCTTGGTTTTCCTGAAAACTGCAGCTAATGGATTTGTTAATGGCAGAGTCCACTGCCCTGCTGTGTGCCGATATTTAACAGCATTTCAACTCACTGCACAAAATTCTGAAGAAAGTGGTTCTCCGCTGGGTTTAATCTAATCACCCAGTTGGTAATTCTAGCTGATTTAGTTTAAAGCTTCCATATTATAATAGTGTTTTCTGCACGATTTACATTTGGTGGAGTTGCTCTGAGAAGGTGTGACATGTTCATTGAGTCCTTTAAGTGGCAGATGTAATTTTTCTTTGAAGAATTCTCTGCTGCAACATTAAAAATCCAATTATTTTTAAAATGTAAGGACCCAACAAAATGTAACAACTGACCATTGTCTATGATATAAACTTTTTCCCTCCTCTACTTATAGTTTGATACTACAGGAAGAATGGTTATTTAGTCCTTAATTGTAAATAGAATGGAGCTGATCGCTATTTGTGTTTGTTTTTCCACCATTGAAAAAAATTGGGTTGCAAGAAGGCACAATGCTATTAAAATTGTCCTATGTTTGTGAGCTTCCCAAGTTCATGCTTGTTGAGTTGTCCTCAAAATAAGGGCCAAATGCCCTGCCAAAACAGGCAAAAGCCTCAAAAAATATTTATATAAACATGACTATGTCATTGATAAAATTGACATTTTATAAAGCTGTTCTGAAAATGACCTAGGATGGATTGTTTGAATGCCGATGAAGGGCTGAAAGACACTTCCCGGTCTCTCAGAAATCCTTCTCCTGAATGCTGATTGGACATCCCTCAATTATCTAACTCAACACAGGATCATTCACTCCCCTCAAAGGAATAAGTCTAACACATCTCCCTGACAGAGTCAATGGAATTCCTGTCTCATCTAAGTCAACCAATGCAAACATTATTATTCAGCAGTGTACCAAGCATGAAATTGTTTCCAGCCTCTCTCTAGTGCCATCAGATGAGTGATGCAACTTGTTTGTATACTACCCAAATGATCAACTGGCATAAATAAACTGGACTCTAATTGTTTAAGAGTATGTTTGCAAAGTTTTGCTGAGGAGACAACCAAAGCATTGCCATTCCCTCACCTCCAAGGCTTTTGATTTTAACACGTTCAGCTGACCAATGTTGAAACCTTCGACCTGAGTCAGTGTGTCGAGTGAATTTATGAAGTCCTCGACTGAAATGCACATCAACTGTTCAACAGTCCAAAAAATGTTTGCTTCTCCAAGAGCTTCGATTTCCTCTTCAGTGGGGCGTTTTGAGCAAACTGGAAGGAAAAGTAAATAACAGATAAGAAGAAAGATTGATCTACTCTGACATTTAGTTCTTGGATCTTGGACAAAGATCACAATCTGTGAAAGTTGACTGCAGGGTCTGTGTTGGATGGACCCAGAAAATGCCAACCAGTTTATTGAGAAATTAAGTTCAAAATAATTCTTTGGCCAACTTTGAGAAAATAATGGAGTTGAAGTTTATTGGCAATTTATTGTATGCCGAGTTAAGGATTCACCAGAACAACTGCCGGATGAACCATTTTACAACTTTGCTTCCGCAGTTCCACCTTCAGGGATGCCCAACTAACTTTGCTAATGGGACTTCAAAAATTCAACCGCATATTCTGCAGTGAAGCTTGGACCTAAAATGTTTGATTCAGAGGTAAAATGTTACACTGCGTAAAATTCAAAATCAAATGAAAGCGGTATCTGTAAAATCAAATACAAGACACAAAAGATAATACATCATTTTAACCTCAAATTTGATGTTATCCAACTGGTCCTTCACAGAAATTTAATGAAACAGAAGAAGGCCATTCAGCCCATCATATCTGCACCAGCTTTCCAAATGAGTGTTACGACTTAGTGCTATTCTCCTGCAACCTTCCCATAACCTGGACAGACTTTGTATCCAGGTTATCATCCAATGCTATCTTGAATGCCTTGTTTGAACTTACCTCCATCATATTTCCGGCAGTGCATTCAAGATCTTAAGTAATCATTGTATGAAAACAATACTTATTATTTGTCCTGAAACATCCCTCTTTACATTAGCTGCTAGTCTCTTTACACAATTCCTCTTTGTTTCTCTTATTTGCTTTTTCACCTGCCTACTGAATCTTCTATATGTATTTAACTTGGTTCTCAATTATACTTTCTGCTGACACCCATATTTAGCACACTTCTATCTCTTTCATTTTTAGCCCAGGGAGCTCTGGATTTATTTGAACTATCCCCTTTTGAGGGAATGTACATGAGCATTAAGTATCGCATGGGAGAGAGCAAAGAAGGCATTTCAATGGAAAATATTCCAATTCTGTCATAGGTGCTTTATGCATTTTCTCTAATCGATTTAAATGAAATGAAAATTGAGTTGACTTTCTCACTAATGAATAATCTTCTGTCATATTTTCTACTCTCATCTTCTCAGAAGCTGTTTAACTCCAGATAGTAAAGAGAAATATCTCCTCACATTGTGACTGCCATATTGATCTCTCTTTGTTGACCTCCTTATTCATGGTGTTTTTGGCCTGAAGGTTGATGACTTCTATGATACATACCTGGTGCCCGTTTTCTCCTGTTGTTTTCTGAAGCATTGTTCAGCATACTGAAGACTTTTTGATAAAGTGCAGAGAAATTTGGAGAATTGTCAAAATCAGGAGGGACAAAATTCTTAACAGACTTGTAAGAGGAGAGGATTTCCAAGAGTGCTGTTTGGATGTCGTCCTAAAGCAAAAGTCAAATGTTACAAAAGGAAGGCCTTAGTTAACATATTTTTAAGTTAAGGATTATTGACTGTGTCTAAGCAACATATAATAGTTTGGGATACAATGAATTACAAAGGGGGAGTTAGAAAAGCCCCTGTAAGCAATAATGGATGAATATAACACCAGAAACTCAATTGGAGCAACCATTTAATATGTCATGATAAGCATCAGTCAAAAGCCGGGACTTACATAACTTACCTCCTTACTCCCTAAAGCCTCTCTACCATGCACAGTGCACAATTCAGCAATGTGATCAAATAATTTCCACTTGTTTGTGCAACCCTAATAACACTCAAGAAGTTTGAAATCATTCAAGATGAAGCAACCTACTTCCTACAGACATCTATTAACATGTGTTCCTTCTATCATCATTGCATAATAACAGCCATGTGCATCATCTACAAGATACACTAGAGGAACTCACCATGGCTCCTTTGACATGACTTACAGAATCCAAACTTCTCCCACTTTGAATAATAAGTGGAGCAGAGGAACACTTCCATCTGCTGTACCATCCAAACTTGGAACTATATTGTTGTTTCTTCATTATCAATGGGTCAAAAATCAGCAGCTTCTTCCCTAATGGCACAATGGGTTCAGCCATCTGGACTGTAGTGGTTGAAGCAAGTAGCTTAGCTCACCTTCTGAAGGACAGTTATGGAGGGGTAATAAATGCTGGCCTTGTCTCGGACACTCTGATCCTAAGAATGAAAAATAATTTGCTTTCCCCACGGAGATAAAATATATTCACTGATTCTGCTGACACAATTTTCCCAGGCTGCAGGATTAGAGATTCAGTCAGCTGGTGTTTCTACGCTTCAAATTGCCTCCCCATAAATTGCAGCTCTTTCCTGGGAATATGAGGGTTTGGTGGATATGGCTCAGAAATGACACATGAAAACATTCCAAGTCTGGTCTTTGCCAGTTAGCCTCTGTGACTATATCTGTCAGTGCAGGTACCAAATACAGAACCATTATGTTATTTTACTTACATTATTGGGGATTGATTTAAAATCCTCATACGTGAGAACTGCCAATAGGCTACGTAATTCAGTGAGCTCATCGACTGTCCACTTTATGAGAGGCCTAGGTTAAAAAAAATGCAGACAACATTTCACAGAAATGTATTGTGCACATTGATTATAGCAACTCTGAATACAATTACAGAATTGTTACAGGCCAGAAGGATGCCATTCAGCCCCCTGATGGGACTAGCTCTGAATGAATGATACAACTAGTACATTTCTCCCAAAACAGTGTACACTATTCCTTTTTGAGACAGTCAATTCCACCCCAAATGTCTCAAATGAACCAATCTCCTCAGGCAGAACATTCCTGATTTTGGAAAAGTTTCTCCTCATTTCCCCATCACCTTTTATGACAACAAACCTAAATCCGTGCCCCCGAGTTCTCAATATTGCCATAAGTCATAGAATCCCGACAGCATGGAAGCAGGCCATTCGGTCCATTGAGTTGACATTGACCCTCTGAAGAGCATCCACTCACGCCCACTCCCCTATCTTATCCCTGTGACTCTGCATTTTCACATGGTTAATCTACCTAGCCTGCACATCCCTGGACACTTGAGCATGGCTCATCCACCTAACCTGCACATTTTTGGACTGTGGGAGGAAACCCACGCAAACACAGGTGAGAATGTACAAACTCTACACAGATAGTCACCCAAGGCTGGAATCGAACCGAGATCCCTGGTGCTGTGAGGCAGCAGTGCTAAACACTGAGCCACTGTGCCACCCAGTGGGAAAGAGTGAGGAACAGTTATCATGGAGTACAGCACAGAAACAAACCCTTTGGTCCAATTTGTCCATGCTGACCAGATATCCCAATCCAATCGTGTCCCACCTGCTAGCACCTGGCCCATATCCCTCCAAATCCTTCCTATTCATATACCCATTCAAATGCTTTTTAAATGCTGCAATCGTACTAGCCTCCACCACTGCCTCTGGCAGCTCATTCCATATATATATGACCCTCTGTGTGAAAAAGTTGCCCCTTACGTCTCTTCTATATCATTCTCCTCTCACCCTAAACCTATGCCCTCTAGTTCTGGACTTCCCCACCTCAGGGATAATACTTTGTCTATTTATCCTATCCATGCCCCTCATGATTTTATAAACCTCTAAATGGTCATCCCTCAGCCTCCGACGTTCCAGGGAAAACAGCCCTAGCCCATTCAACCTCTCCCTATGGCTCAAATCCTCCAACCCTGGCAATATCTTTGTAAATCATAACATTATTGACCCCTATCATTTTTTCTCACTTCTCTTCTCCATTCTACCTCTTTAACTCGAGTTCCTCATGCTGGCAATGACTCGAATGAATCCAGTAAACTAAAGCTGTAGTTAACCATTCATTGTACTTACGGATAGGCTGACAGGATCTTCTGTCTAAGAGCTATTTTCTTTGCCTCATCAAATCGTCCACATTCTCGAAGTTGATCAACAATTGCCAGGAATACAGTGTTGTTTAAATTGTTGATGTCATCTGGACTAAATGCACAGACGAGGGAACCCAAGCTGTTGCCTTCATCCTCTGTCATTGCAGATGCAGTCAAATTCTGTCAGTGAATAATAAAACAAATCAAAGAGAGAAGCTCAAATAACAAATCACTGCTTCTATTTTTTTTCATGGAATTCAAACAGTATAAATGTTTTGATGGTTAGAAGGATAGAATAAAAATACTGGAAGTTGCAAAATGATATAATTAAGTAGTCCCAACAATTAGAAGCCTACATGGCAAATATTTTGAATCACCTTCACCTGTCCAATTTCCACACCCTTCTAAACATTTCCCTTTCAGCCATATATCTATTCTAAAATGTTGACATAGCTTTAGCCTCAAACCATGGATGTGAATTTTGCAGTTTCATCACTCCAAGGGGACAGATACCCTCTGTGTTAAAATCACTTCCATTTAACCTTCTGCCTCTGAGCCATTGTTCCTGACCCCAATTTGCCTGCTTCTATCTATTCTTTTCCATCCATTATTAATTTTAAATACTTCTGCAGTATTCGTGCTGTGTGGGAAGAAAAAACCTTCAGGCTAAAAATTGTGCCACATGGCTTTTGGAGAATGGCATTCATGATTTATCACCCATCAGGTCTGTTGAAATAGAGCTAGGCAACATTCAAATTTGGCTGTATATTTCCAGAATTTTCTGTTTTAGTTTTAGATTTCCAGCTTCTGTAGTATTTAGCTTTTGTACATGAAGGGTGGACTTATGATTTCATGAGGTTCATACACACTTACATCCTTTATCATCCATGACTTTTTTCTATCATCTAATCACAAGATGTGGGAGTCAATGGATCACCATCATTTATTGCCCATCGTTAGCTGCCCTTAAAAAAGTGGTGGTGCACTGCCTTCAGGAGTGTCTGCAGTCCATAACCTAAAGTTACACCCACAATGCTATTAGAAAGGGAGCTTGACCCAGTGACACTAAAGGAACAGCAATGTATTTCCAAGTCAGGGCACACAAAGATGATGGTCTTCTGATGCATCTGTCCATCTAGATGGTGGTGGTCATGATTTGGAAGATGCCATCTAAAGCGCTTTAATGTGGTTTGGAAATTAGAATTCTACCACCTTTTTGACCCTAATGGCCTTTACATTTAATGTTTTGCAAATATTACCCACAAGTTGATTGTCTTTAGAATTCCTAACAACAGATAGCTATGAGGCAGAGTACATTTAAGGCTTAGATATAAGGAATCAAGGGCTACAGAGAAAACACAGGAAGATGGACATGAAGATTGTCATTCAATCCTAGTCCTATTGAATAGTAGAGTGAGCTGAAAGTGCTGAATGGTCTACTTAAGTTTCTCCATCTTATTATGTCCTTTTGTTTTTTCACAGCAGTAAATAAAGTTCCATTCAGAGTATGGACCTTGGTATTATTTTATTCACTGAATAGTGTCACCTTCTGATGTTCATCTACATCAGTGTTTTTCAACAGATGTGCTCCTGTACACCTTGTGCCATAAAATTCTGTTCAAAAGTGATTAAGATAAACATAAAACAAACATTGTTTCATCTTAAATAATATTCTATCCAACCAAAATTACAACTTGTAAAACTTGTGAAAAGTAATCATTAATTTACACGTGAGTTAATGGCATTTCAATGCTTAAATGTGAATATTCTAAACACAGCTGGCCAAGACTAAATTGAGATGATGTGATCGTTTTCACTCATGATGATAGAAACCTAACAACAGTGTTTGTATGTTTTATCTCCCCACATCAAAAGGTTCTGTACACACTGGCAGGTCCAGGTTCCCCACTAACCTGGCAAATTGCAATTTACTTTTGCATTTTGCTCTCATCCATTGAATACATACCAATTCAATCATTTCATTAAAATTATACATTTAGAAGTATTGTTGCAAATATAAAATGTCATCTGCAAAATTCAGACCCCTGAACTGAGTGCAGTGTGTGGAATGGATTTAGGGCCATGAATGGTTAGAAATAAATGAGTTGAGCAGATCTTGAAAGTGTGTCTGTGCTCGCAGTGTAAGATGGTGGACATCTTTCTGATGGATTTGAAACTTTAATGCTTTTGATCCTTCTTTATCATGCTGCCTGCACGATATTGCAAACATCTCTAGTAAGGTGGTAACCATTGTAAATGCAAGTAAATGTGATATTGATGAGAAATGACTTCAGCTGGAAAAGTGGGTGTGGCATGGACTTCTGAGTCTCAATAAAATGTGCTCTATCACTGTAAAGATTGGAAACCACTGATGTACTCTGCAACTGCTGTAAATCATAATCTGCATGGATATCATCTCCTCAAAAAATTGAACTCAATTTGTCAAACACAGTTATTCTTTTTTGGATGGGTGGGATACTTTTAGAGGTTTTGGTCAGTGAACTAATGTGTCATGAAACAACCAATTTTATTCTTCTGCTTTCAAATATTTTCCAACGGAAATGAATCATTCTTAACTTATGCTGGCAGTATTGGTCAAACTAAAACATTTGTATAGAATATTCCCCAGTGGCTATGCATTGTGACAGTGAAAGATTTTCTTTGAAGTCTTATTATGTCGCATCTGTTTATATTTGCCTCTTCACTTCTAATTCCTTCTTTCCTCTTTAAATTTTTCTTTTGTTTTCTCTTGTTTATATTTCTTGCTCCCACACAAGTCATTTCTGGTTTGACTTGTCACCTTAATTTCTCTCTATTTCTTCACTGTATTTTTCTTTGTGTCTCTCTCCCTTCTCTACAATTCCCAACCACCACCCGTCCACACAATACCCTGTCTCTTTGCTGGATTTGTAACATTCCTCCTTCACTGTGTGCATCTCTTAGGACGGATTTCGTGTAAAAGGGTTCCCACCTGCATCAATGTAATTGATTTAATATAAGCACAGCATAAAAACACAGTCAAGATCCAAAATGTTTACAAAGCTAAACAGACTGAGATTCTCATGAACACTTCATCCAGTTAGTTCTGAGTCAGTTTGAGACTTTTGCATTTGGACAGGACTGAAAGTATTTGTCACAAATGCAAAATTCAGGATCTAAATGAATCTCTCCAAGTTGGCCCTATTCCATTTCATTTCTGTTTCTCATTTTCGTTCCTTAGTCTTTCTTACTCTCATACAAAATTGTGAAATTTACTTATTCTCTACTTTCTATGACATTGAATCTGTTGTGTGGAGAGATCCTAAGGTGAAGCAGTAAAACTAGAGGCAGTGGATTATTAAATAAGATCAGGAAAGAAGTTTGCAGAGAGCAGGAGTTAAGTGAGGTATGACAACACACCAGGAGTGGGAGAGTGCCGTTTGAGAATCATTAATGAGAAAAGGCCAATCCCAGCCATTTATTTTCAGCTCTTAGTTTGACTGTGTAACAAATCAAGTCAAATCAGAAAATCAATTTTCATTTCCAACAGTAGAATCAATATTTTCCATCCCTGCAAACTTCCAGGTTATCACTATCCTAAAGGATTTTTCACACTGTGATTGCCTCTAAGCTTTGTTAGGAACCAGCATGAGTAGAGTACAGTAGAGTACAGCATGAGTAGAGTACCCAATTGACTTCCAGATACAAACAAGATTAATTTAAGTCCCACATGGAAATGATCTAAAATAAAATTGACCACTGTCCTTCAGGGTAGATGGTCATCAGTCAACTCAGGGTAGAATTGTGTGATATTCTGGGTTTGGTGGCAGAGAGGGCATTTATTCAGGCGGGAGGGTGGAGAGTGTGGATTTGCTGCCTTCCTGCCTCCCGCATGATTTAGCTTATGTTTGGAAGGCCAATGGACAGTTTTCCTGCCCATCACCAATTGAGGAACTTAGTAAGGAATTAATACACCTTTAAATACCTTGTTCTGCCACAGCTGGTATTAACACAGCAGTTGGTGAGAGGTTGCTTTGCTGGAAGGCAACCTAATGTGCATGGTTGCTTGCAGATTTCGAGAGTGGCAAGGTTAGGGACTTTTTAATTGACTGATATCTATAGCTGAATCAAGCTGCATAAGACTTTCCAAGTTTTCAACTGTTGTATCATGGAGCAATAGTTCACTACAAACACCAGATTCTACCTTTCCTGTTTGGATCCTTTACCCTGTGGCTGCTAATCAAGCTCACTTTGTACTTTTTTTTTGTAAAACACCAATCTGATCAGAGATGATATTACACACTGCTGGAACATGTTAGTCTTGAACCTAGGTGTTCTGGCTCAGAGGGAAGGACACTACCACTGTATTACAAGAGTACACTAAAGATTCTGCTTTTTTGTCCAAATAAACCACCAGCCAAATTAAGTTGGAAGGGGCAATGATGCACTCTAACCATTATGGTGCCCACCTCTGTCTGAAAAGAATGTATGTTTTTTTTCATTTTCAGAAGTGCTTTCACATACAACTGATTTTTTTTTCCCTCACCACCTAATCACCTGTGTTACTTTGCATGTTCATCCACCACCATGAAAATACACAAGTTTCCAATTAATTGTTAATTTATGTGCACAGCCCAGCAAGTGCAATGCAACAACAAAGTTAGGAGAAGGTTAAGAAGGGGAGGGGACTAAATTAAAATGGCATTGGCAGGGGAGGAAAAGTGCTCCAGCCCCTGTTGCGCCCACATGTCTCTAAATGCATTGAGAGTATTGGTGAACACTGCATGTTCCCTCTTCAAGGATACCTGGGTGTGAACAATGTCATGGCAGAGAGGTAGACAGTCAGCAGCTACGACCCTCTCCAAGAACCCAACTCTTAAGTACAAAGTTCAGTGATCATCACATGTTCTTGATCAATCCTGAAGCTCTTCTGATTGATCTATGAAAGGACCTGCACATCTAATACTGACAGCGGCCGGATGTGGTGGTCTTTCATTCAAAGACACTCAGCACCTGAGCATTAGGAAGATGTGGCCTGCTGAGAACTACCTCCTGCCCTTACTGCTGACTGCCTCCTGCAAGCTGTGACCCAGCAAAGATCTTGGGCCCTTGGATGTTGTGCCAAGGGTATCACCAACATCCTACTGACTCTAGGTCAAGCAGAGGCAAGCAGATGAAAGTTCTGCCCTCAGCGTCCTTCATCCCAGGAATACCTGCAGCTGGCCTGATAAATATCCAAGTGGTAGGAGATGTGACACATTTTACTGAAGAAAACAACATGGGGCTCTTACTGGCACTTGAGCCAATAGCTGAGACATCTATATCCTCCTCAAGATTCTGTCCACAGTTTCATAATGACCTAAGAGCTATATTTAATCATCTGATCTTCTTCATTATAAGTGACAATTACTTGATGAAAATAGGCTTTTGACAAGTAAGACACACAGATAGTATCTGCACCAGAATATTAATTCAATAAATATCTTTTTCCATGTCAGGTTTAGAATAAATTCAACAATTCTAAGAATTAATACAGCCGTGCTTAGTTAATTATTTTCTCTCTAAATTAGCAGAGGGCTTGCACATCATGGACATTATCATCTCTCTGCTTTGATTTCCAAAAATCAGTATGGTTTATTCATGGATTTTGCCATGCAGCATACAGACCACACATTGATAATTTACTGTAATTATACATCATTTTAAATTTAAATCAGATTCAGCAATGAAACCCCCACAATACCCACCAAGTTAATTAAGGTGCGAGAACAAAGGTAATGGAATATTCATGAGAAAATCACAATTGCACCACACAAGCTATCCTCATAAGTGAAGTAAAAATGCAGTTCCGTCAGATTCCATCCAAAAATTGATTTTAATAATATCTGGATTTTAATGAGAAGGCTTCTGTGCCACAAACTGTAGCATTTGTTTTGGTCTAATCTTAACCTGTTAATTATGTGATCAGCACCAAGCTGGCTGGTCATGCATCAATGAAGTCCCAAAAATGCCATGCTGAATCAAAAGAATTAGTTGACTTGTTTTTGAAAAGAAATAAATTATCCACAGCCTTGAGAAATCCTGTATCCTGGTACAGCAAATAATCCCATGCTGGTTGGGTCTCACTGTTATGTTATTTGTCTATAGTTCAGTGTTGGATATGAATAGCTTGGATTTTACAAATTTATTTTTACATTCTGCAGTCTTTGGTTTTGCACACATTGAAATGCAAATATGTCTGCGTGTGCTATCAATAACATCTGGTAAATCTATATGCGACAAGAGACACGTAATGAGCTGGTAGCACACACACAGGTGATAGCATGTCAACAGCAGTCATTAGATGCCACCTGAATGTTTGCATTGACATTTTGTGCTAATTTCCAAGTGCATGACCGCCCCAGTATGTTAGTTTCTCAGCATCATTTCATGCCATTTCCTTCTAACACCCCATTGTGAATATGACTGGAAGAGGAGAACATTCTTCATTCAGAACACTGTAAATCTTTGATTTTGAATACATAGAACTTTGTGGAAGTTCTCTCATGGAGTATCTTTAAAGCTGAGATATACAGGTTTTAGTGTCTAAAGAATCAATGGATATGGGAACCAAGTGGGAAAATGGAGTTGGGGTAGCAAGTCAACCATGATCTTTTTGTCATTCACTCACTGAACATGGGTTTCAGTGGCTGGTCAGCATTTATTGATATTCTGAGTTGCCCTTGAGAATGTGGGTTGTGAGCTGCTTTCTTAAATCATGACATTCCACTGGATTTAGACAGACCCACAATGCTATTAGGGAGAATTTACCAAGATTTTGTTCAAGCACCACTGAAGGAGTAGCGATATGTTACCAAGTCAGGATGGTGAATGGCTTGAATTTATAGGGTGTGGTATTCCTACAAATCTGCTGCTGTTGCCCTTCTTGATAGGATTGATCATCAGTTTGGAAGATACTATCTAAGAAGCCTTGCTGAACTTTTGCAGTGTATTTTGTAAAGGGCACAAACTGCTGTTTCTATGGATCAATCTTGGAGTGAATGAATGCTTCTGGATATGACGACAGTCAAGTGGGCAACTTTGTCCTGAATAGTGTCAAACTCTTTGAATGTTGTCAGAACTGTACTTGTCCAGGTAAGAGGGATGTTTTGTGAACAGAAAACAATCTTTAAAAGATCTTCCATGGTGTTGGGAATGAGAGATTGATGTCAATAAAGGATTGGCTGAGGAATAGCACGAATGGCAGGTGTCTTTTCCCTAGCATGGGGGATTTCAAAATGAGGGGGATCATTTTTAAGGTGAAAGGAAAAAGATGTTAGAAATCATGAAGGGTAATTTTTGTTTTTACACAGAGAGCGGTTCTTGTGTGGAATGAACTTCTCAAGGAAGTGGTGGATGTGGCTACAGTTACAATGTTTAAAAGGCATTTAGAGAAGTACATGAATAAAAATTGATTGGAGAAATATGGGCCAAGCACAGGCAGGTGGGACTAGTTTAGTTTGGGATTGGTTGAACCCAAAGGTCAATTTCCATGCTGTATGACACTATGAAAGGAGAGACTGTACTGTATTCAAATTTGCTGATGTCAAAAGATAACTAGGGAATTAAAAATCACATAACACCAGATTATAGTCCATCAGGTTTATTTCAAAGCACTAGTTTTCGGAATGTCGCCATCTGATAAAGAAGCTCTGAAATCTAGTGCTTTCAAATAAATCTGTTGGACTATAACCTGGTGTTATGTGATTTTTGACTTTGTCCACCTCAGTCCAACATCGAAACCTCCAAAATATATAAGGAAATTAATTGTAAAGAAAACAGAAGGAATGTGCAACTTCATGAACATAATTTCAATGAGCAGGCAAAATCTGGCAAGTGTATAATTTGTGAAAACATATGGTTGTCCATTTTGACAGGAAAAATAGAAAAATAAATTATTTAAAGAGTGAAGGACAGCACAGTGTTGTAATAGAGTGGGATTTGGTCCTATTCATAAATCACACAAAGTTATTTGATACAACAAGTAATTAGGAAAGTAAATGGAAAGTTGGCCTGTATTGCAAGGAGACGGAGCATAAACGCTGGGAAGTCTTGCTATGATTTTACTGGTCACTGGTGAGATTGCATATGAAGGGCTGTGTGTGCTTTTGGTTTTCTTACTTAAGAAGGATTAAATCTGCACTGGAAGCAGTTCAGAGGAGGTTCGCTCAGCTCACTCCTGGAGTGAGGAATTGTTGAGCAAATTAGACTGTACCTATTGGAGTTAAGAAGTCTGAGAGATAATCAGATTGAAACCCAAGATATTATGAGGGAGTTTGACAACCTGGAAGATGGGAGGATCATTCTGCTTGTGAGGAAATCGAGAATTCAGGGGAGCTGTTTTATAAGGAAAGGTTTCCCATTTAAATAGGAAATTAGCACAATTTTGTTTCTCAGTGGGTCACAAATCTTTGGAATTCTTTTTCACAGATGGAGTTAACAACTGAATCAGTGAATCAAAACTGATCGAGAGAGATTTTTGATTGACAAATGAGTGAAGGTTTATGGAAAACACAAGAAAATGGAGTTAAGGCCATGATCAAATCAGTTTTGAGCTTACCAAATAGCAGAGCTAGCTTATGACCTATTCAGAATTCTGATTCTGATGATCTTATGCATTGATGTTAGAAAAGGGAAAATAAAATCCTGTGGATCATTTCTAGACAAACTGGTATGATGCATATGATTTGGTTATGCCTACATTACAAATGAAATTGAATATAAGCAAAGAAACATAACTGACTGCTTTAATCTTCATAAAATGGGCCTAACATCTTTCACCTCACCCATAAAAATATGGGACAAATTTACAATTTCAACTTATTAGACCAACTATAAGTTCTGGACAATTCAATCTTATACATTGATTGTTTAATATTGAGGGGAAGTTCTCCCATATTAAACCAATGATCAGCTTTTGATAGAAAACAGTCAGAGTAGAATGGAAGAATTAACTAATTTTCATTTGTTATCAATAATATGTTGATAATTGTTTAGTATTCAATTCCTGGTCAGGGATTGATAAACTCCATAAGTCAGTTTATTTAAAACAATAAAGCACATTACAAAGTATGAAACAAACATTAACCAATTGATTTCTGTAAGTAGCTTGCAGACTTAAAGCTGACTAACTGGCAAAGAGTGTCACAACTTTGTATACACAGCACAAGGTGCCCTTAAAAGGGAACTTTCTTAAAGGCAAGGTACATATAAAACAACGAGAGCCACTTTGTGTGGCATAAAAACAATGAGTATAAGGTAGTGACCTGTTTTTCATGTACACCATATTTGCTCTCTGTAACTCTTTCTAGGTTGAAAGAGAACAAGAAACAATAGTCCTCAATTAAAACAAAGAAGTGCTTCATTCTAATCAAAGTAGGAGAGTGTGAACTTATTTGCTTAGATGTCCTTGGACCTTGGAGTGTAGGTTCATAGTTCGTTGAAAGTGGAGTTACAGGTAGATGGGAGAGTGAAGAAGGTGTTTGGTATGCTTTCCTTTATTGTTCAGTGCATTGAGTATAGGAGCTGGGAGGTCATGTTGCATCTGTACAGGACATTGGTTAGACCACTTTTGGAATACTGCAAGCAATTCTGATCTCCCTCCTATAGGAAGATGTTGTGAAACTTGAATGGGTTCAGAAATGCTTTGCAAGGATGTTGACAAGGTATGCAGGGTTTAACCTATTGGGAGAGGCTGAATATGCTGGTGCTATTTTCCCTGGAGAGTCCGAGACTGAGAGGTGCCTTTATAAAATCATGAGGTGCATGGATTGGATAATTGGATAAGGTATTTTCCCTGAAGTGGGGGAGTCCAGAAATAGAGGGCATAGATTTAAGGTGAGAGTAGAAAGACTTAAAAGGGTCCTAAGGGGTAACTTTTTCACCAGAGGATGGTGCATGTATGGAATTTGTTGCCAGAGGACGTGGTGGAGGCTAACACAATTCTAACATTTAAAAGTCATCTGGATTGGTTTATGAGTAGGAAGGGTGTGGAGGGATATTGGGCCAAATGCTGGCAGTTGGGACTAGATTGGGTTGGGATATCTGGTCGGCATGGATGTGTTAGACAAAAGGGTCTGCTTCTGTGCTCTATATCTCTCCAACTCCACATAATGTGTGACGAGTTCTTAAACGAATTGTGACCATATTTAAAATCTACCTATGCCACTTTAAAAGCCTGTGATATAATTATTTGCATTCATAGAATTGATTGTTTTAATCATTAGCAACTCTCACTAAATTGAATTTTTGTATATGTACGGTGAAGCATTGATTCTCTATGCCCTACCAGTCTTGCGTTTCTCCTTTGTCAATGTCATTGAATTTTATTTACTGTTGAGATGCCAGTGACAAATATGAAATTTATCCATTTTCTGGCTTTGGGCAAACTATAAATTTCTTCATGATGTGTCAATTTTCAGCAATTGAAATGAACCACTCAATAATGGTATACTGAGTGGAAAGTGAATATTGCTGGGAAGTGAATTGTCAGTGATATATATTCTTTCATGCTTGCGAAAGATTTTGACTCAACAAATCATACAGAGAGCCCTAAAGAGGAGCAATCAGATAAACCACATACAAACTCAGCACTTTGCGATCCTTTGTTTTCAGGTGTTGTCAGGATAGACTAAGAGGAAGAGAAAAGCACACAGCATGAACTTGCATGAGTCTCACTTGAGTCAACAGAAGGAAAGTTAGTCAGGTTCAGAAACAAGCCCAAAGCTTCAATTCTGAAATGGAGAATCCCCTTCAATGAATTTTCCTTTCTGCAATCTATCTAGGAATTGTTTTACACCCAGGTGATGAAGACAGATATCATCCCCATCATCTGTCATGAGCTTCACTGACCTTAATCATGCTAAACATTGATTGACTGCCACCTTGTGCTTACAAGTTTGACCATGTCAGTGTGAAGAGTAATGAAATGCAAAATCCGACTGTCTTTTTATTAAAATGTTCACCATGAAGGATAATTTGTACAATCCAGAAGTCAGTGAGTCTAGAATTGGGAACTGAAGCATCTCCAGATGGGCACTTATTCAGTGAGCAGATGTTACTTACCAGACAGACTATGAATCTGTCATTGGCAAGTTAGAATTGAAATTTCCATCCTCGCTTTAAACATTGCATTGAATTAAAGCTCTAACATGCAATGACATGACTGAAATTAAAAGCTATTAACAGATATAAGACAATTCAACTTATAATTTTTTTAACAAAGCTTTCAGTTTGGTATTCAGACTGAAATACCAAATTGGCAACTTTTCAACCACCTATCTGACATCTATCTGAATCAGGGATTCACAACTTAGAGAACCACTGTCTGCTTCAGGCCATGAGGAGGAGGTTTCAGAATTTAAAATAATAAATACATTCCAGAAAAAAAAACACTGTTGCCCAATGGCAGAATTGAGCCAGGCAAAATGGTGCTCTGTCTTCGACATCTGCTTCTTCCTGAGGAGGGACTGAGATGGTATTCGCTGGACACTGCATGAAGGTCTCCTGTCTTATGCTGTTTACTTCTTTCCATTTTCCCCTCTCTGCATCCCCTCCTGCACCAACATTTGTCCTAATACCATGCTGCATAGGTTGCTGTTAGCCAGAGGTTTAACCTTCAGTTCATCTCACCCACAGTTTCAGATTATAGCCAATGGTGACCATGTGCAACAATGATTTGGATATTAATTTACCCTGTTTATTGTCATACGTGCAGTCATAATTGTCAATTAAGCAAAGAATGGGCAAAGAAGTAGACAGCAGCTGCTATGAAGAAAGGAATTGCATTTCTACTTTCTTGCACTGATTCAATTATTTACATATAAAATCCAAAAAAAATTAATAAGGGGTTAGGGGATGAGGGTGGTGGTACGGAAGTCAACGTGTCATCCAAGTCGGAAGGAAGGCTCGAAGGTTAAAGTTGAGAGCAGATTCAATTAGTGCAGGTGAAAAATTACATAAACGTCCATTTCCTTCTCAACAACTATTACTCTAAACATGGACTCAAAGTAAAACTACTCGCAATGCTGTGATGTATATACATGTGTGACCCTAGAATGGCATCTTAAGAATGCTGTTTGGGACAGCACCCTGTCTTGTGAGGCTTAATGTTAGTACAATGCTATTATTCACAGAAGATTAGCAACACATAAACATGTAGACTTTGTAAATCCTGCAAAACTTACCAGGCAATCTTTTGTGTAATTGAGAAGTTCCTTACGTCTGGGTGAACTTCGGGGAAGCATTGTGATATTGGCCTGGCTTATTAGCTCAACCATGTTGGGGCACAAAATTCGTGGAATGAGCTTCAGTTCCTTAATCTCCCTGAAAAGTATAAGGCAGGTATGTAACAACAACAATTAACATTGACATAGGGTCTCAAAAGAAGGAAAGATGTGTGAGAGGAAATAATAAAATGGCAATTAGGTCAGGTGACTAAAGGAAGCTTGATCAAAGAAGTGGTTCCAAAAGGAACAGAAAGTGGTGAAAAGGAATTCAAAAGAAAGGAGGCGAAATGTTGGAAGACACAACTGCAAATGCTGGGACAGAGATAACAGGATATGTGTGAGAGAATAGACCCTGAGGAATTGAGTGAATTATTTACTGGAGGAAGAGTACTTGGAAGTAAAAACAATAACTGCAGATGCTGGAAACCAAATTCTGGATTAGTGGTGCTGGAAGAGCACAGCAGTTCAGGCAGCATCCAACGAGCAGCAAAATCGACGTTTCGGGCAAGAGCCCTTCATCAGGATTCCTGATGAAGGGCTCTTGCCCGAAACGTCGATTTCGCTGCTCGTTGGATGCTGCCTGAACTGCTGTGCTCTTCCAGCACCACTAATCCGGAAGAGTACTTGGAGCCTTTTGACAGGATACTGGAGCTAACACAAGTTGCAATATATATTCACAAAATCGGTGTCAGATACAATTGAATGGACTCGCAAGTTTAAATGATTGGGTCAAAAAAGTTTTGTGATATTTAGAAATTTGAAGTATTTTGTGATATATTCACAAAAATGCATGTCCCTCATTGTACGTTTCTTCCACTCACACCATAATAACTCCCTATTTATGTCACAATATATATTTCCCTCCAAGGATGGAGAATTCAATAGGAAAAATGTTTTGGTGGCATGACATTTTGTCTACTTTTTTAAAAATAGACGATGACACAGCATGTGATTCTCTGATTTCCCCGGCTTACATTCCCATGTTTTCTTAATTAAAATTACTTTTCTCAGGAGACATTTTACCCGAGGCAGGAAATGACAGTTTATTCATTTTAAAAGGAACCATCTCAAAGGACGTGTAATT
This sequence comes from Chiloscyllium punctatum, assembly GCF_047496795.1. Taxonomy (NCBI): domain Eukaryota; kingdom Metazoa; phylum Chordata; class Chondrichthyes; order Orectolobiformes; family Hemiscylliidae; genus Chiloscyllium; species Chiloscyllium punctatum. Next base: position 67,566,178 of record NC_092761.1, on the reverse strand, counting down.
CAAACTTTACTTCAGCTCACAAATTAACTTAAAAGTCCACAAACATTTTGAAAAGTTTTTGTTTTCATCTTCAAAATCTTTGAGAGATTTTAGGTCTTGGGTCAGCCATTTTATAAATTACTGTACCACACATTTCAGCAGCAATAGAGTAGTTGGAGCTTATTGATGTGGAAGCATTTTATTAACCTTACAAATCTGGTCCATGTTCAGTGGAGAGATTTCGCCAGTGAGAGTTCGAATGAGTGGTACTGTGCTCTTTCGCATGAGGAACACAAGTTGAGCAAACGATGGAGTTGAGTGGTCCCCTCCCAGGTTTTTTAAGTGTATGTGATGTTATGGAGTGGAATTGGCTTCCCCTATCTGATGAGTTCACAATGTGTGTCTTAGTGACAGCGTGTAGTCGCATACACATTCAGAGTACCCACAAATTGATATACATGCATTTCTGCACAAATGAATAAGAGTTGGCATATGTCCATCCACATGAAATATCAGTTTACAGAAGCTATATAACCAAAGGAGAAGAAAGCTAACCATTTTTATGCCAGCTCCTGTTGACTTGATAAAGTGCAAGAACTGATTATCAAACACAGGCCATTTGTGACATGCCTTTAGTATGTACCCAAACTGGGAGGTCTGAGGAAAGACCACCAATTAGACTTTCACAGGTGAGGGAAGCCTGAAGAATTCTGAGCCCTGATCTGTCCCTAGAACCCCATTCCAACAAAGAAGCTCAGATGAGACTTTCATAGGCCCTTGTCCCCATTTAAAAACATAAGGGACCTCCTAGATCAAACTGTTTTCTAATGAACTGCCAGAGCAGGCCAGTGCAATTACAACATTTAAAAGGCATCTGGACATGTATAGGAACAGGAATGCTTTGGAGTGATATGGGTCAAATGCTGGCAAATTGGACTACATTATTTTAGGCTATTTAGTCGGCATGGATGAGTTGGACCGAAGGATCTGTTTCTGTGCTGTACATCTCTATGACTCTACTGACTGTTTCAGATGAGATTGGTCATTTTTCAGGTATAGTCAATGCTTGAATCCTATCACAGAGATTAGCCGTCATGTACACCTACAAAACGTACCCAATGAAATCCAAATCTGGCCCCAGGAATTGAAAATTGTTAATTTGCAAGCTTCTCTGATAGATCAGAATGACATATAGTTCATGTTAGGATCTGCAATTGACAGTCATTAAACCTTTTGGTCTTAAAGAGACAAGCTAAATACACAACAGGGTTATACATTGGAGATAACACTGGACAGTCATCAAAAGCAACTAACTCCCTAATTAATGCATCTGATGCAGGTGGCACACAAACATCATGTTGCCTGCTCATTCACTGATTGGAGCATGCAGCAGTGGCTAAATATGCTGTTGACTGCTAAAATGTTTCTGCAGAAATCCAAGTTCAACATCACATAAAGCTAGCCTCGAACTACTTAAACCCAGATTGTGAAAGGGAAGGTTTATTCTGCCTGCAACGGCTGAGCAAACAACCGATCTTGCAAGCAGGGGCCGAATTGGTTTGCAGGAGAGCGACAATTTGATTAAGTTCTGACAGAATATACTGGAGGCCTTAGGGTGGGAGGTGGAATGTAGGAGAGATATCCAGCTGTCCTGATAGACATTGCGAAGCACTGAGTTCAATTAAACAGCAAAAGTCAGCTCTTATCTTTATTCCAGAAAACAATGTCACAAGGAGTTCACTGACCTCACAGGAGAGGTCAAGATCAAAGAATGCAGCGTCAAATGCCATATTCAATCAACTGAATCACTAACCTCAGAGACCAGTCACCCCCTTTTCCTTACCTACTGAAAATCCCTATCCATGACTGACCTCAATAATCCTGGCTTCACCCACATTTTCCTGGTTACAGATACAGCCAACAAGCGCAAATGACACAAGTTACTCATCCATATTGGATCACACTCACTGACATCCTTTCTGCCTCTTGCAGGAGAAGGTGACACAAATCCAGGATGCAACACCAGCCGGCAGAGACAGGCATAGTTAGCAGACTTTAATCTAGATGGAGCTCCTTATTATTCATGTAACCATGACCGAAGTTGTGGGCAGCATATGTGCTGAAACCATGACCAAACACACATACCTAGTCATTCATTGCTCATCTTATCTCTCCTTTCTGCCACTATTTTTTCTGACTAAAAATTTTAGAAGGTGGAAGAATTTATCTCCTATTTTTGAGCTTTGTAACCAAACCACAACTGTGTATTTGTGGCCATCTCTTTGCAGGATTTCAACCTTGCCCAAGAAGAAGAGGAAGAGATGAAAGAACAGGAACTCAGCAAAAAGGAAATACTCCACAACTCACACAATCCTAGCATCTCAGAAACACGGAGTGTAATTCATGCTTGGTAATGCTGTTAGAAATTATCATTCTGCATAGTTCACACATGTCAAATTTTACAAGATAATTAAATATTAAGCTGTGTCTTTTGACTTGAGGCCCTTGTGCTATGTAACCTATATTCCTTACAGTACTCAGCCCAACACGTTTCTCCCTATGATGTATATGTCCTTGCTTCCTATGATCTGTCTGTGCTGCTCACAAATTGACAATAAACCAAATAAATCAAACCATAATATCCTGAAATGGGAGATGTTGAAAACTTATCATATGAATTCTGCTAATCACTGAACCACCACTACGCCCGTTAATAGTCAAAGTTCCATTTTACAGGAAAGTGCTTCAAGTTTATTTTTTCTAGAAATAAAGTTAAAGGGTTTTTATTTTGGAAATCGTAGCAGTAACCCACCTGAAAAAGAGGTCATGATCAGATTAAAGTTGTGAAAAATCGGAAGAGTAACTGGATAGATACTTCAAACAAAGTATTTGGGCGGCACGGTGGCACAGTGGTTAGCACTGCTGCCTCACAGCGCCAGAGACCTGGGTTCAATTCCCGCCCCAGGTGACTGACTGTGTGGAGTTTGCACGTTCTCCCCGTGTCTGCGTGGGTTTCCTCCGGGTGCTCCGGTTTCCTCCCACAGTCCAAAGATGTGCAGGTCAGGTGAATTGGCCATGCTAAAATTGCCCGTAGTGTTAGGTAAGGGGTAGATGTAGGGGTATGGGTGGGTTGCGCTTTGGCGGGGCGGTGTGGACTTGTTGGGCTGACCTTGCCATAAGGTGGTGAAGAAAAACTCCCAAGAGTGAAATTCCGTTAACTTTGCTACCACAAACTTGAGTTTCTACATCCACCTCTGCTCATGATCACTGTCTTGCTGCAGGCTAAAGTGAGCAAAAAACTACAGCACTCATTAATGGGAATAAGAAACTTGACTGTCAAAACCCAATCTCCCAACGTGTCCTGCATCACTCCCTGCAGATGTTAACAACTTTTAAATCGTGACTCAGACATCCAAGCACTTCTATAAACTCAACAAGAAATCAATTAGCAACTGAGCAGGAGTGGTGCTGACCTCTTTAAATACCACAGAGGGGATAAGATGTGGATTTCCTCCTTGCTGTTGCACACAGCTTCAAGTAGTGTGTGGCTGAAAGATGGAATTAGCTGGATTACTCACATTAAAAATTACATATTGGCTGAAGTCAGAATCACCCTACAAAACATGCTTCTGGTGATCTGCATTAATGTACAAGAGGTGTACAAGATGATTAGGGTTTAGATAGGGTTGACCATGAAAACCTTTTCCACGTATGGAGTCAGCTATTACAAGGGGGCATAGCTTTAAATTAAGGGATGGTAGGTATAGGACAGATGTTAGGGGTAGATTCTTTACTCAGCGAGTCGTGAGTTCATGGAATGCCCTGCCAGTAGCAGTGGTGGACCCTCCCTCTTTATGGGCCTTTAAACAGGCATTGGATAGGCATATGGAGGATAGTGGGCTAGTGTAGGTTAGGTTGGCTTGGATCGGCGCAACATCGAGGGCCAAGGGCCTGTACTGCGCTGTATTTTTCTATGTTCTATGTTCTATTAATGTGCTATGTATGATTGTGCCAATGTGGGCCATCCTTATAAGTGTAATTTTGAGACCAAAAGATCATTTACAGAACCAAAAAAAGTCTCAACTTAAAAGTATGCTTCTGCTAACAATGTATGTTTTTGTTTCTACATTCTGAAATTAACAAGGACGAGCTGCCCATCTCACCTTCATGAAAACTACCACAAAAAACTGCAGATCATTTTTGCTGTTCTTATATTTACATTCTGAATAAATGATTCATGATGACTGATACATGCTGATACAGTTCTTGATGCCATATTTATTCAACCTCATGCAATTGCTTTAATAAATGGGATGGAAACCAATAAATATCAACATGCTTACAAGAGAGTTCCAAATGGACAAAAAAAAGAGACAGGGAAATGAGAAATATCAATTAAGTGAGTAACATTTGAAGAACTAATGATAACAGAGGTATTATCACACATTGGGGGCTGACAGAGAAGATTGACAGTGAGTTGGATACTGACAGTCCAATTTTCAAAAGAGGAAATCTGTCTTAAAAGGGTTATCAATCAGTTTCCATGCCTGATGAAAAAGTGTCTGAAATTCTGTGTCTGATAAATGTGATTATTATAAAAACATAGCTGAGTGGTTTGAGAAACAGTTTGAATAGAACATACATTTAAAATAAAAGTGCTGAGATACAGCATGCAGGAGGACACACTCCACTACAGAACTATCAGCTATAAATTGTTTCTCCTCAATCTTTTGTTCATAATTCATTATGAGCCAAGTGATCATTTAAAATCAAAAATAAAATCTAAAGGGTTGGCAGTTTGAGGGTGTTCTGAAGAAGGATCACTGGATCCAAAAGAGTTAACCCCGATTTCTCTCGACAGGTGCTGCCAGACCTGGTGAGATTTTCCAGAAACTTCTGCTTTTGTTTGAACATATCTTATGGGGACCAGTTGATGGTTGAATAGTCTGAATGTCAAAGATCTTGAGTCAGGTACAACTATAACTTGGACTAAAGAGTTTAATGTGGGATGTAGAAGACAATCCCTTCACAGAGATGGTTCACCAGCCTTTCCCTCAAAACAATCCAGCTTTGCAATGGGGGGCCTCAGGAAGATGTTAGATATTTTATTCACAAGTGAAAATGGCCTAATGCCTGCTTCAGGAGTGGGAAAGAATGCCTCCTTTTTCTGTTTTTTCCTAGTATGGCAGATGTTGCACTTTCATTTGGAAATATGTCATTTCTCATGTGCACTATTTTAGAGACAAAGGAGTCCATGTAGCAATATCTAAAAGAACTCTCTGGTCCCGTAGAATCCCATTCATGGCTCCACCATTCAACAAGATGATGGCTCCTCTGTTTATATCTCAAATACCACCTTCCCATTTATCCCCAGTAACCTGGATTATCTTCACCAAATTTATGCTAAGTTCTCAAGACCGTACTTCCGACTCAGTATTATGGAAAAGCAGATTCCACTAATAATGTTCTCTCTATCATATAATATTCAACTAAACAACTGCAAATAATATAAGCTTTATTATTGGTGGTGTGTAATCAGGAGGCTATTTTGTTAGTGTTAATATTTAAAAACTTCAAATCTCTCCTGCCAAAATCTGAAATGACATCAGCATGAGATGCTGTTATATTACAGAACTGCTATTTCTGACAGTATTTTTGACTCATGCCTCATAGGATATTTGCCTTAGGACCTGTGAAATGAATCGTTATTCACCTTGAGAATTAGAATACTTCAGTCTAATGTAATATACCACTGAAGCATGGTAAGGAGCATTGTTCAATTATAGTTGAGTGGAAGCATCCCCATTATTCCAAACTTTGTTCAATAACAATAAAGATGTTTCAATTTTAACTTTGAATTCGTATTTGTGCTCCACCACACGGCATGTGATTAAGTTCTTTCAGTTCTGACAACAAGCTCAAACTGACCATAACAACACAAACAAACTGGAATCAGTGAATAAAAGAATGCAATAGTATGTCATGCAATGATGCCTGATTATGACTGAATGGAGGCAGATAACCGCACGGAATTTCAATGAATTTGAAGTAAAAAGAAAAAAAAGCACTTGGCAGATCCAAGTGAAATGCTTTTGTCATGACTTTTTCAAATTCATTTTCTACAGCCAATGACAAGGAACCATTTCAACAGCTCCTCGGTCAAACACAGAAAATGGGGATGAATTGAGGCAATGGGTCCACGATCTTGGCAAAGCTTTTAACTTGTTTCTGTTAAAACAAGCAAGATTTTCATTTGACGGCAAATTTTAAATTTCGAATTTGAGTTAAGTTGAAGTTACCTTAACTTGGGAGCCAGGCTGTGTGCAGGAAAATGATTCAAATCGATATACAGTGTTTTAGGCCTTGCTCACAAGCACCAGCTGACGCTGAGTGAAATTTACCTTGGTCATGGCTCAAAAACAGGTCATTCATTGGCAATTCTGTTGCCGTAACAGGGCAAAATAAATCTTGGCGGAGATGCAACAGAGAGGAATTCTGGAAGGAATCGTGAAGTTGTCTGGCTTTATTCCCCTGTACAAATTCAAGGCCAGAGTTTGTATGAGGATAGGTGGACAAGGGAGATGGATGCTGGGGGTGCTTGTTGTAGCTGGTCAGGAGCAAAAAACAGGGCAGCAAATAGCTAAGATGCAGCATTCACCTGAGACAGGCCAAGATAAACAGCATGACGATTCTCATTTCAAGAAAGTGAAGAAATACTAACTCTATGAAAAGGAGGAAGTGAGAACTGCAGATGCTGGAGATCAGAGCTGAAAATGTGTTGTTGGAAAAGTGCAGCAGGTCAGGCAGCATCCGAGAAGCAGGAGAATCGACGTTTCGGGCATGAGCCCTTCTTCAGGAATGAGGAGGGTGTGCCAAGCAGGCTAAAATAAAAGGTAGGGAGGAGGGACTTGGGGGAGGGGCGTTGGAAATGCAATAGGTGGAAGGAGGTTAAGGTGAGGGTGATAAAGTGAGGGTGATAGGCCGGAGTGGGGGTGGGGGCGGAGAGGTCGGGAAGAAGATTGCAGGTGAGGAAGGTGGTGCTGAGTTTGAGGGTTGGGACTGAGACAAGGTGGGGGGAGGGGAAATGAGGAAACTGGAGAAATCTGAGTTCATCCCTTGTTGTTGGAGGGTTCCTAGGCGGAAGATGAGGTGCTGTTCTTCCAGCCATCATGTTGTTATGGTCTGGCGATGGAGGAGTCCAAGGACCTGCATGTCCTTGGTGGAGTGGGAGGGAGAGTTGAAGTGTTGAGCCATGGGATGGTTGGGTTGGTTGGTCCGGGTGTGCCAGAGGTGTTCTCTGAAACGTTCCGCAAGTAGTGACCTGTCTCCCCAATATAGAGGAGGCCACATCGGGTGCAGTAGATGTAGTAAATGATGTGTGTGGAGGTGCAGGCGAATTTGTGGTGGATATGGAAGGATCCCTTGGGCCCTTGGAGGGAAGTAAGGGGAGAGGTGTGGGCACAAGTTTTGCATTTCTTGCGGTTGCAGGGGAAGGTGCCGGGAGTGGAGGTTGGGTTGTTGGGGGGTATGGACCTGACGAGGGAGTCACGGAGGGAGTGGTCTTTTCGGAATGCTGATAGGGGAGAGGAGGGAAACATATCCCTGGTGGTGGGGTCCATTTGGAGGTACGGACCCCACCACCAGGGATATGTTTCCCTCCCCTCCCTTCCCCTATCAGCGTTCAGAAAAGACCACTCCCTCCGTGACTCCCTCATCAGGTCCACACCCCCCCACCAACCCAACCTCCACTCCCGGCACCTTCCCCTGCAACCGCAAGAAATGCAAAACTTGTGTCCACACCTCCACCTTACCTCCCTCCAAGGCCCCAAGGGATCCTTCCATATCCGCCACAAATTCACCTGCACCTCCACACACATCATTTACTGCATCCGTTGCACCCGATGTGGCCTCCTCTATATTGGGGAGACAGGCCGCCTACTTGCGGAACATTTCAGAGAACACCTTTGGGACACCTGGACCAACCAACCCAACCACCCCGTGGCTCAACACTTCAACTCTCCCTCCCACTCCAGCAAGGACATGCAGGTCCTTGGACTCCTCCATCACTAAACCATAACAACACGATGGCTGGAGGAAGAACACCTCATCTTCCGCCTAGGAACCCTCCAACCACAAGGGATGAACTCAGATTTCTCCAGTTTCCTCATTTCTCCTCCCCCACCTTGTCTCAGTCCCAACCCTCAAACTCAGCACCACCTTCCTAACCTGAAATCTTCTTCCTGACCTCTCTGCCCCCACCCCCACCCCCACTCTGGCCTATCACCCTCACCTTAACCTCCTTCTACCTATCGTACTTCCAATGCCCCTCCCCCAAGTCCCTCCTCCCTACCTTTTATCTAAGCCTGCTGGACACACTTTCCTCATTCCTGAAGAAGGGCTCATGCCCGAAACATCGATTCTCCTGCTCCTTGGCTGCTGCCTGACCTGCTGCGCTTTTCCAGCAACACATTTTCAGCCCATAACTTTATGAAAAGTAATACTTCAAAATGCAATAATTTTATGGAAGTAATGGCTGAGAGGAGAGTTGGAGGATTTTCTTTGGATGTGGTTTGTGTCCAGTTCGCTGATTTAACCCTAACACTCTGGTTTTAATAAGGGAAACATGAGCTAATTATTAATTAATCTTGATTAATAATGAAGATTGCTTCTGAAAGATTGAATGTTTTATTCACAAACACAAACCAATGCAGGATTCCTTAAAATGTACAGATTAAAAAGGAATAACAGTAATAGTAGTCCGCCATTTAGCACCACAAAGCATTTTCACCATTCAATGATAAATTTGGGTCTTAATTCCATATCACTCAGTTTTGATCAGTAAAATTGCAACAATCCCAGTTGCACTGAAGTCTCCAGGTATTCAAAGACAATCTCCAGGACACAATTAAAAAAACATTGTTTGTTGTCACAGTCTTTGAACATTATTCTATACTAGATATAAAGAAAATGGGAAAACATTTTCAAAGGAGCGCACCCCTCCACCTCCCACTTGATGAAAATTAAGAAAGAAAAGATTTGAGTGAGAATTAGTGTTGATGAGAACTCGAAAGAATGCAATCCTTACATTGGGAGTAAAGGACAGTTTTTATACCAAGAGGTTGTCTAGAATAGAAAGTAATAATGAAGCAAGTCAATCATCCCAGAAAATGAGAGATATGTTTTCTTACATTTCTGTCTAATTTAAATTGTGACTATGTGAAGAAAAGAACATTACTTACGGTTGAAAAATCATGTATGAGATCAGGAATTCATCAATGTCTTCTTGTGTCAGCTTGCTGAAGTAATTTGAATTGCTGGTCTTCTTGTCTTTAAAGAATTTGATCGAAAAACAACGAATCTGTAAATTACATGAACACTGTTAATAGGGTTAATGAAAAACACAAAACTGATACAGTTAATGTTCTAAAACACAATAACATTTCTCATTGCGGACCGTGGCCAACCCATCATTGTTGCAAGTGTAGCAATCTCGTTGACTCTGTCGTGCAGTTTGAGCTTTAAGATATTGGGGCAAGAAATATTTTCTCACTGAAAATAACAGTACTTGCTACATTATACAAAACCATAATTTATACATTATCCCATCAAAAGTTTTATCAAGTCAAATCAATTGAACAGGAGTAATAAAAATAAACGTAAAGTATAAAAGGAATTGGAAACGTACATTTTAGGGAAATATGCCACAACTTCACATATAATTCAAAAAAATGTTCCACAGATAAACACTTGGTGATCTTAAAATTCTCACACAATGGTCATCTCTTAATGAAATAAAGATTTTGTCCCATGATTACCATTCAGTTCTCTTTCAGCATCATGGAAACTATGTCACATGGTGATCGTGAAATATAATGTCAGCGATATTGTAAAGGAATGTCCTGTGCCTGGGGATGGGGGAGGCATGTTGGTGACACTCCTAAGTTGTTGATTCTGGGGGGAGGCAGTTAGTGACTTGGTGGGGGGGGGGGGGGTGGGAGGGGAAGGGAGGAGGAGGTGGAAGCTGTATGTGAGTAGCAGTTAGTGACTGAAGCAGGGACAGAGTTAGAGGAATCCATCAGGAGAGAGACCTGCGTGCCTTTGTTGAGAGCAAGCTGTCTGACAATCCAATTCTTTGAAGCATGTCATAGAGTCACAGAGATGTACAGCATGGAATCAGACCTTTCGATCCAACCCATCCATGCCGACCAGATTTCCCAACCCAATCTAGTCCCACCTGCCAGCACCTGGTTTATATCCCTCCAAACCCTTCCTATTCATATACCCATCCAAATGCCTCTTAAATGTTGCAATTGTACCAGCCTCCACCACATTCTCTGGCAGCTCATTCCATACACGTACCACCCTCTGTGTGAAAACATTGCCCTTAAGCCTCTTTTATATCTTTACCCTCTCACCCTAAACCTATGCCCTCTAGTTCTGGACTCCCCGACCCCAGGGAAAAAGACTTTGCCTATTCATCCTATCCATGCCCCTCATAATTTTGTAAACCTCTATAAGGTCACCCCTCACCCTTCAATGCTGCAGGAAAACAGCCCCAGCCTGTTCATCCTCTCCCTGTAGCTCAGATCCTCCAACCCTGGCAACATCCTTGTAAATATTTTCTGAACCCTTTCAAGTTTCACAACATCTTTCCGATAGGAAAGAGACCAGAATTGCAGGCAATATTCCAACAGTGGCCTAACCAATGTCCTGTACAGCCGCAACATGACCTCCCAACTCCTGTACTCAATACTCTGACCAATAAAGGAAAGCACACCAAATGCCTTCTTCACTATCCTATCTACCTGCGACTCCACTTTCAAGGAGCTATGAACCTGCACTCCAAGGTTTCTTTGTTCAGCAACACTCCTGAGGACCTTACCATTAAGTGTATAAGTCCTGCTAAGATTTGCTTTCCCAAAAATGCAGCACCTCGCATTTATCTGGAATAAACTCCACCTGCCACTTCTCAGCCCATTGGCTCATCTGGTCCAATCCTGTTGTAATCTGAGGTAACCCTCTTCGCTGCCCACTACACCTCCAATTTTGGTGTCATCTGCAAACTTACTAACTGTACCTCTGATGCTCGCATCCAAATCATTTATGTATGTGATGGTTAACATTTTTTCATCAGGATAACATTCCATGAAAAAGCTTTTAGGTTGAGATGCAAGTACATCTATTGGAACTACGTGAATTGGTGGTTATGGTTTAAATTTTAAAGAAAAGAATGAAATTGTTAACATTGTTCTCATGAAATGGAAAGCACTTTTCAGCCAAGAGAAACTTATTCACCATGATTCATAATGTGATGGGATGTGATAAATTTGACAGAATTATTGTGAACAAATGACAAGCTTTAAAATAAATGTTCACAAGGTGGTAGGTCATATTATAGCTACTCCCGATTATTATTCAATAACTTGCGTTTGACAGTGTGTTCTTGTGAATTGGTCTAAGGTTAATAAAAAGCTCATCTTATGATACTGCATTCCAATACCTTACTGACTACAGTCGCTGTTATAAATATGAGTGACAATAGCTACCTTTTTGTGTTTAAATAACCAACTTCACGCAGAGGGTGGTGCATATATGGAATGAGCTGCCAGAGGAAGTGCTGGAGGCTTGTACAATTGCAGCATTTAAAAGGCAGCTGGATGGATATATTAATAGGAAAGGTTGAGAGGGATATGGGGCAAGTGCTGGCAAATGGGACTAGATTAGGTTCGGATATCTGGTCGGCATGGACGAGTTGGACTGAAGGGTCTGTTTCCACGCTGTACATCTCCATGACTCTATGACTCTAATTGCTCATTTCTGTGGTTTGAGATTCTTTAAGTTATCAAAGTTAGTTTGCACTCTCCCATATCTATTTGCATAAATGAGTGAGCCAGAAGTGTAAGCAGCATTGAATTGATCTGCAATGAACTTCCATGTCTCCACTTTTGCACTCATTATAGTCACAGCTCAGCCCAAAGTGATCTTGATAAGCCAGTGTCACTTAAGTCAGTCTGTATCAAATAGATTACACCTCAGCAACATTCACATCCAAATCTTTGTACACTTAGAAACTGACAGCCAGCCTTATCAACTAACCATCTGGTTAAAGTACTAGAACATGTTCAGCAAATATATCACAACATGCTCGATACATTCAGAAAAGGAGAGGAAACATTGGGCAAGTGGATGAAATTCAAGCGTGAATTTGGAGGCATTAGTGGTGAAGGGAGCAAGTTGTGATCATTGACATAGATTGTGGGAAGAGAAGGAGGACATATTGCCACAATATCTAACTGCAAACTCTGCAGCCAACTAGCAGTTAGCTTGTGCGGCAAGTTCGGTAAAGTGGATTTTGATGAAGCAGTGTGTGATGTTTGAGTGGAACATAAAAACCATCATATAGTCTGAGTGTTTGTTTCTGTGAGGTCAACCTTCCATAAACTGATAATGTGACTTTGTTCATATGGAATTTATTGACTTGAACTTACCTGATTACTGGAAACAAGGGGATTATTTGCCAGTGCCTTCACCACATCAGGTTTCAGTGTGTTAATGAGGCTACATGGAATTCCTTTGACCACAGCCTTCAATTTACTTCAACACAAAGCAGTAAAATAAATTTGAAAGGATTAAAAATTAATACTGACAGTTCATATTTCAAACTTTATTTTAAAAATGGTTATAATTTCCCACAAAAAGCATTGCATAATTTAATGTTGCATAAGAATCCTAACAAAATAATTTTCATCTCAGAATCATAAGGTTTTCAAACAAGAAAAACATACTAAGTACATATTCTGCATATATTTAAATTTACCTGATAAATTTCAAGGGATCTTATTGATATGTATGAGAACTCCAGACATCATAGTGCTAAACACTGATGGGAAATGCTCAAAAAATTAAGATAACTTTCTTCTGTATTATTAAGTCTCAGTACATTATTGAAAAGACAGATAAGTTGATAAAGCTACAAATCTTGCACACAGCTAGACAAATGCAAAAAGCCATATTTTTGATGATTGCATTAACTAATACAACAGGAGGAAAGAATGATGATTGGGTGGCAAGATAACTCTGTGTCTAGCCGAGAATTTATTATGGATAAAGCAATAAGGGAGCATTTCCTGAACAATTCTGAGTGTGCTAACAGTGCCATGAAAATTGATTTTTAAGACGACCAGTTGAGTTTGAAGTCAGAAGTCACACAACACCAGATTATAGTCAAACAGGTTTATTTGAAATCACAAGCTTTTGGAGCTCTGCTGCTTCACCTGACAAAGGAGCAGTGCTCTGAAAGCTTGTGATTTCAAATAATCCTATTCAGCCATAACCTGGTGTTGTGTGACCTCTGCCTTTGTCCATCCAGTTGAACGCTGGCGCCTCCACAACATGACTACCATTGAGTTTGATGCATTGGTCATTGACGCTTGCTAAAAGAGTTACAAATTCTTATGCAGGGACTGATTCTTGACAAACAGAAGGAATATGATTCAAGTATTCCACACTTTTTGTTTTACCCAAGAGATTAGGGAGCCTATTAATTCCCCTTTGCTTTCTCCATGGCACTACTTCCAGCAGAGTTGATGTGCCAACCAACCAGCACCCTCCTGTCATGAGATCAAATAACATCCTCATGAAAGCAAAATGAATAGCTTCAAAAAAGTCTCTCTTTTCAGCAATATTCAATCATCAGGAGAATGAAATATTCTTGTCTGTGGATTCAATTCAGTTGGTAGTTCTCTCTACTTTGTTGGAGAAGATTTAAGTTATAGACCTGGTATTTGAACTCATACTTAATTGGCATTCTAGTTTAACACCAAGATAGAACTACAGTGTTCAAGCCTTGTCTTCAAGCTAATCCATTTGGAACAAATGTTAAAAGTTGTATAACTTGAAAAAAAAGAGTTCTTTCAGCTTCCACAGTATCCCCAAAACAGCTTATCAGTTGTGTTACTGCTATCTATGGGACTTTGCAATGGACAAATGAGTTCCAAAACAGCATTTGTTAACAATTTGTAAAGTAATTTATTTTTATATCGTATGTTTCAATATGTTCCTGACAAGATGCAGCACATAAATATTTCAATTCATTATTCTTCATTAAGCATGGATGGATTCTGCCTTATTTCAAGCATTTGTACAAATGCTGTGAAATAAGAATAAATTACTGAGTGCTCTACGCCCTAACAATCTGTGATTTCCTCAACAAATTCTTCAAAATAATAACCGTCAAAGTCAAGTGGAAAAACCTTTGACTGACCTGATATTTTTAACATCGTTGAGTTGGTCTTTAACACGATCAATGGCAACAACAGACTAGAAAATTGAAAAGAAAACATGTTTTCTTCAGAAAGGGGAGAATGACAGGGAAATATTTTCAGTGCAGAATTAAGCTTACTGACAAACTGCCCTTTAAAATAACTATATGTAATAGATCATAACGAGACATCCTCTGGGCACCATCCAAATCCATAAGTGCAACAATTTTACACTTTTAAAGATATGTTCGTGATATGTTGACATTGCTAGCTAGGCTACTTGAAATGCTGCAGTCATTGGAATGTGGAGAAATCCACAGTGCTGTTAGGAAGGGAATTCCATGAATTTGACCCAGCAATAATGTAACAATATAGCTCCAAGTTAGGATTGGGTGTGACTGGGAAATGAATTTGCAGGTGATGGTTCTCCTACATACCACCTGCCCTTGTCCTTCAGAGCAGTACATGTCATGGGTTTGGAAGAAGTTATCAAAGAAGACTTGATGTGTTGGGGCTGGTATCTCAGGGCTGGTTGACATTGCTGCCACTGTCATTATGGTGTCAATGGTGAAGAGAGAGAACATTGAAAGTGGTGGATGGGATGCTAATCTGGAAATGGCAAACATAAACAAAAAAAAAACTTTTTAATCAGACCAAAAGGAATTACTAATCATGTTTAAAACGATCAGTAGAATGACTAATTGGTATTTTCCGGGCTCACTACTCTGGTGGCCATGATGTGGAGATACTGCTGTTGGTGAAGTGGCCTGATGAAAGAGCAGCACTCTGAAAGTTTGTGATTTCAAATATGTACAAACTATAACCTGGTATCATGTGACTTCTGACTTTATCCACTATTAAGGCTTGTGTAATGGGTAAATAAGGAAACAAATAAAAAAACTTTGAAGTTGAGTTTTGGTCAGTTTAAGCGATCTTTGAACTTGAGATTTGGCACAGATGTTGATGAGAAAATTTGCTCTGTTATCCCTGTTTGGTTATTCCATTTGCTCAATCTGGTCGTTCTTGTGGTGCATGGTCTTACCTGACCCTTATTCCAAGGTCTGTTCTTGCTTACGAAGTCTAAATTACTAAAGTTGCCAGCCTTTAGTAGTTTCTTTACTGGAATTTCTGACACCAGTGTCTCTGGAAGTAATTCTAGAGCTGAATCAATTTCCACTGACTCCAAGATCTGTGCAGTTAAAGCAAATTCTATCAGTTAACGTTTCTATGAATAAGGATCACATTTACAATGAAGAACTGTGCAACCACATATCCATACAGCTTCTCACCTTAAACAATAGCTCAACAAGAAGCCCTGGTTTGGCATTGTTGCAAGGAATCATGGACATAATGGGCAGATTCCAGTGCTACTCCCTTCCAAGAGTTTAATGGATTTGCCATATTTAATTAGGTGGTGAGTAGGAACCCACACATGGTCCCGACTAAGTCTGTGACAGTAAGGTCAGTGGACAGCCTTTTCAGATTGCTGCAAATTGAGGGATTAAATAATACCCATTTAAGGGCCCCATTCCACTACCACTGGTCTTAACCCAGCAGCAAATGGGGAGTTGCCATGCACCAAACATGAAGACTAAACCCCATTGCAATATGAAAGGGAAAAACAGCCCCTCCTTCAGAGACAATCCATACCTACTTGAGGAACCCATCATTAGGAAGTGGTGGATCACTGCAAGTCTTTTGCTTGTGTGTTCAGCCAATTCTTTTCATGTCCCCACCAACCATCAACAGTCAACCATGATCTGGGATGCAGGGATGTTGTTCACCTCCCAGATGGCACTGCTGTTCAATAAAGGTGCAAGCCTCTGACTGGTAACTCTTGGCAGGGTGGGGGTCCTTGATTCTCAGAGAAGGCCCACCATTAGCCTGTCAATTGCCTGAGTGGAACAATCAGTGGCTGGCCTTGCCATCAAAGAGGCAACAACACAGTTCTCACCAATGCAATAGCAAAATGCT
This sequence comes from Chiloscyllium punctatum, assembly GCF_047496795.1. Classification (NCBI taxonomy): domain Eukaryota; kingdom Metazoa; phylum Chordata; class Chondrichthyes; order Orectolobiformes; family Hemiscylliidae; genus Chiloscyllium; species Chiloscyllium punctatum. The sequence continues at coordinate 67,549,964 of NC_092761.1, read as the reverse complement.
CAAAGCAATAAAGTGAACAAGGAAACATAAAAATTCCAACATATGATTTATTGAAAATGCATGACTAAACTAAGTCATAAAGGGGCTCAGAGAATTTGAGGGGTGCAGAGAACAGAGGAAACAATGTCATGACTCAATTGTACAAATATAACTAATTTCAAAGTTGAATTTTAAGTCACTTTTCGGTGCCCAGTCATTGGAAGGACAATTAAAACAATGAAGTTACTCTGTCAGGATGGCAACAATTAGAAACAACAATGATTAGAAATTGAGATAGAAGGTTGTTTATATTGGAACAGAAATGGAGATCAACAAAGAAACATTCAAACTAAGAGTAGGAATAGACCATTCATGCCTTTGAGTCAGCTCCGCCATTCAATCTGATCATCAAATTGTGGATCTTGCTCCTGCATCCTCCCCATACTCTTGCATGCCTTTATTCCTCAGAATTACCTCAAACCGCTTCTTGAAAGCATTAATTTTTTTTAGTCTCAACTATTTTCTGCTGCAGAGAATTTCACAGGTCATCACTCTCAAGATGAAAACATTTCTCCTCACCTCAGTGCCATGTGGCCCATCCCATAATCTTAAACTGAGCCCCTGGCTCTGGATTCCGTAGTCATTGAGGATATCCTTCCTGCATTTCAAGCAAGCACAACAAATGCTTGGAGAAACTCAGCAGACCTGGCAGCATTTGTGGAGAAAGAAACAAAACTAATGTTGCGAGACCAGCATGACACTTCAGAACAGTCAAACTGGACTTAAAATGTTAGCTGTTTTTCTCTTTCCGCAGATACTGCCTGACCTAGTCAGTCTTTATGTATTTGTCAAATTTCCAACATCTGCAGTATTTTGCCTTCTTGCATTTATCCTGTCTTCTCCTGGTCACGTATTATAGATTTCTATGAGATCCCCTCATTCTTCTAAATTCCAGAGAATATAGTCTAATCCAATCAACTTCCTGCTTATATATCAGTCTTTGCATTCCAGTTTATTGCACTCCCTTAGAACATCCTTTTTGAGATAAGGAGACAAAAACTGCACTCAGTGCTCCAGATGTGGTCTCACCAAGGCTCTGTACAATTGCACAAAGATATCCCTGCTCCTGCATTTGATTCCTCTTGCTAAGATGGCCAACATACCATATGACCACTTCACTGCCTGCTGCATTTGCTTGCTTACATGCAGTGAAAGATGCACAAGGACACTCATGTCTTGTTACACTCCCCTTTTCCAGTTTATAGCTACTCAGATAATAATTTGCTTCATCTTACATTTATCTACAATGCAGCTCATCTGACATGTAATTGCTCAATTTTCCAAGTCACATTGAAGTACTCTGCATCCTTCACACAGTTCATCCTTCCAACTAGTTTTGTGTCATCTGCAAACTTGGAGATAAAACACTTAGTTCCCACGTTGAAACTATTAATATATACTGTGATTAGCTGGAGTCCAAGCACTGAGCCATGGCTTTGTTTTCTGTCTACTGGATTAGTGGTGCTGGAAGAGCACAGCAGTTCAGGCAGCATCCAACGAGCAGCGAAATCGGTTGCCCGAAACGTCGATTTCGCTGCTCGTTGGATGCTGCCTGAACTGCTGTGCTCTTCCAGCACCACTAATCCAGTATTTGGTTTTCAGCATCTGCAGTCATTGTTTTTACCATGTTTGTTTTCTGTCTGCCAACCAGTTCTCAATCCATGTCAGTAAGCAACCCCACCCCATGTACTTTAATCTTACATGCTCATCTCTAATATGGGGCTTTATCAAAAGCCTTCTGAAAGGAACCTTCCTTGATTGAATTAAGGTTTTTAAAATTATAGTTGGTTTTCTTGGAGTTTATAGTGACTCACTATTTCTACTTGGTCAGCAAGTTAAATAACTTTCAAATTGTCACTAAAATTGAGGAGCTATATCAGGAAATGTTTGCACTGATCTTTGCTGGAGAATAGAAGAAATTAGTTGCATGGAGTAGTAGAGGTAGAAAACACTTGATGTTCTCAGAAAAAGTTACAAGCACATGAACATACAGACAAAGAACAAGAGGAGACCACTCAGTCCTTTCAACCTGGTCAAGTAGATCATGATTGATCTGATTGTAATCTCAACTTGACATTCCTGGATTTCTTCAATAATCTTTCATCCCCTTCATAATCAAGAAACTATCTCCCTCTACCTTAAAAAAAACTATTTAAAGATTCTGCAAACACTGCCAAATGAATGCATGGATTCTGATCACCTTATGATCAAAGCAGCAATGGGATTATTTTTGGGAATATGAAAAATGAGTTGACAGAGACATAATGGATCAAATCAGTTTCTTCTGTGCTGAAGGTTCGTTTTGGAAATTGAGAGGTTGAAAAATTGAGAGGAAGATTTCTTATCTTGCATGAAGATTTCTTTCTTGTGCTAAATATTTATTCCAAATTTCATAGCAAGCTGATAATGGGAAAACATGGCTTTACATAACATAATTATTTTATGGTTTTCAATCAAAAAGGCAAGTTCAATTTAATTTATTTTTGTTTAACTCGCATTATATCAGCAGTTTGGATACCAAGCACAATCACTGACCTCATGATTCAAACTCCTCTAAGAAATGCATTACTTCAATAATAAGACAAATGTAAAAACTTGCCCTTTCCACGATAAGATTCTTCTGTACTGGCAACATGAAATTTACAGATTCTGACACCTCCTTAACGGTAAAAGCATCTAGAAGCTCCTGGCCTTTGAACTTTTTGAATGTCTTGGCACCAAAACCAAAAGTAAGATAACCCAGTTTTTTCAATTTTTCGGCTGTGACCTGCAGGAGATAACGAGGTAAATATTGTTTCAAACATACAGCTTAGAGCCAGTGCACTTTAAACATTAGAAGATGGCCTGTTTGGTTGGAATGGTTGAAATATTCAGTAATTAGAATTTAAGATGAAATTACCTGAGTAAATGATTCTGCAGATTCAGAAAACTGCAATGCTTTTTTCAGATATTTCTTTCTATCAAGTCCCTAATTTCTTTGCATGTTATTATTGCAAACACATCTATCTATCTGCCTCTGAATATCTCATGAATAATTTGGTAAAATGTTTTGTTCTGTTCAAATATCTAAGCGCACTCTCTGAACTTTATCCACCTGTGCAGATGAAATGCTTTGTGATACCCCGAGGACATGAAATGCATCATATATGCTATACTTCCTTTGTTTTCTGTGACTTAATGCCAATCTCAGGAGTTGCAGTTGGCTGTTTGAAAGGCTTGAAAGAAAGGCCAATCTACTTTGAAAAAAAAGCTTGTGTGATTTATTCAGTTAAATATCTAACCTGGTTATTTTCAAATGCTTTTGATAACTGAAAGAAGTAAGACCTGCAATTGCACAGCACATTCTATGATCTCAGGAAATCCCAAGGTACTTTACAGCTAGAGAGATGCTTTATTTGAAGTATAGTCACTGTTATGAAGAGATGCAGCAGCAAATTTGTACACAGCTATGTGAAAATGATCAGATAATTTCTTTATTGTGATGTTGATGGAAGAGCGCCATGATGTGGAGGTGCCAGTGTTGGACAGGGTTAAATAATAAACAACACTAGGTTATAGTCCAACAGGTTTATTTGAATTTGGAGCACTGTTCCTTCGTAAGGAGGAATGGTTCGTGACAGGACACGGGCAAAACACTTCTGCTGTTCTTTGATGAGTTGCATAACACCTTTTACGTATGATAAAAGGCATTATTGACACCACTGGCAATGCAATAAACCTTTCGTGCAGCAACACTCGCAAAGCTCACACGTTTTTGCCCACCTCTAGTTAGATCTCTAAGAAAGTAAGGGTAAACTCTATCCTTGAATATAGTCGAATTGCTTGGTCGGCCATTTCAGAGTCAGCCACATTGCTATGAGATCTTCAGCCAAAGAGAGATCAAATTGGTTGAGAACAGCAGATTTCCAGCCCTAATGGATAATTGTGAACTATATAAAGTGTTATAACAATTCAGTTATTTAATGGTCACTTCTAGATTTCTATTTTAGATTTTATTAGCAATTGAATTTTAAATTTCCCATTTGCTGTAGTGAGATTTGAACTCTTGAAACAAGATTATTATCCAAAGTTTCAAGATTGCTTTTCTCAGAACATAGCCATTGTTTCAAACGAGGAGCATGATTGCAGAGCTTTTTGTTTGACATGCATTGAATAATTGCTACTTACATTTTCAGCTTCCATATACTTTTTGACAAAGACCTTCGCTTGGCCTTTGGACCAGCCTCTGACATTCTTCAGTTCTTCAATAGCACCTACAACAACCTCTTTCTTGAGTTTGGACAATTGACTGATTTTAAGTCCAATTGCAGCATCTCCCAGGTCTTTTAGATTTTCAGCACTTGAAATGTTGACACCAATAACCTCTACTAGTGCTCGATAGATCTGCAGAAACATGACAGTGTTAAATAATTGAGTAGAATATATGCCTTGAGTTCTCTTGGCAGTAATTTTAAATGGCAATGGTTTTCAAAAGAAGAAAGACGTACATAAAAGATGAACGCAACCAGTCTGAACAAATTATTGAAGCAATGCACTACTGGTCATGAGACACTTGAGGTATCGCACTTCATATACTTACCTTCTTTGTATTCCTGGTGCAGTTGCGCAGTTTGTCCTGCAAAGCTTTTATAGCTTTCATACTCAGTGATTTCAGTTGTTTTGTTGGGTAAAAACATACTAACTGACCAAGGCTACAGATAAAATTGAGAAAAGAAGAATCAGAGTTAGATTCACGATGATTTTGGATTTTCACAGAATCACAGAAATGTTATGGCATAGAAGGAGGCCATTCAGCCCAGTTTGCGCTGGCTCATTAAACGATCATCATTACTGAATATCAATTTCCTGCTTTCACTGTATATTGTTTTCCATTACACAATTATTCAATGTTCTCTTGAATTCTTCAATTATATCTGTCTCCCTCATATTTCCAAAAGTAATGAATTCCATTTGCTAACTACCAATGTGTGAAAACCTTTTTTCTCACTTCACTAAAATAAAACAAAGAACTGCATATGCTGGAAATCTGAAGCAAAAATGAAATTAAGGGAGAAACTCAGCAGATCTGGCTGTATCTATGGAGAGTGAAACAAGATTATGTTTTGAGTTCAGTGAACCTTCTTCCGTTGAAGGAACAAGACAGAATAGTGTGTGGCTTGGAAGGGAACTTGCAGTGATTTCCCATGCATCTGCTGTCCTTCTCCTTCTAGATGGTAAAGGCATCAACCTTAAGAATTACAGGAATGTAATATCTGTCAAATTTGCATGACATAAGTTCCTGAAATTGTCATTGTTTGAAATGGCTCTATCACATTCTATTTGACACAGATTGCATTTACACTCTGAGCATAATTGCACTCAGAATTCTTTGAAGTTCCATGGCAGGAAGTAATCCTAATCTGGCTGGGCAATCACGAATTGTTGCAGAAGCCAATAAAGTTCCAATGCATATCTGCCCAGGCTGGTGACTGACATTTGATGCAAAAATATGTTATGGAAAGCGCATCATGAGAATATGATATAAATTTTACTGTACACATAGTAACTGTTTAAAATGCAAACCCAAATTAGTTTACACTGGATGCATGACTTTTGTGATGAAATATGCATGAATTAATATATATATACATAGAAATAGGTAATAATATTATGTAATACAGCTCATGGAATGACACATGGATCAACAGTGGTGCCTCAACTATTTCTAGTGCATATTAGTGACTTGGAAACTGTATGTACTATTGCCAAATTTGCAAATGGCACACAAATAGATGGGATGATAAATAGTGAGGATGACATAAGGACTCTATAGAGGGATTCACACAGGTTATATACATGGGCAAAAACTTGGCAAATCAAATTTAATGTGAGGTTATGCACATTAGCAGAAAGAATAGAAGAATTGATAATTATTCAAATGGTGAAAGAATGCAGAAAGTTCTAACACAGAGGGACTTGGATGTCCTCATGTATGATTCCCAAAAAGCTAGCATCCAATTTTAGCAAGTAGAACCAGTAGCCAAATGAAATATTTTTCTTTATTTGAAAAGGAATGGAGAATTAAGACAGCAGTGTGGAGGAAATCATTTTTTCTAGAGTCCTCATCCCAGAGGGTTGTTGAGGTTGAGTCATTCAGTCTATTCAAGACTGAGGTAGATAGATTTTTAAATATTAAAGGAGCCAAGGTTCTTGGGATAAAGCAGGAAATGGAATTGATGATTCCTAGACAATCCCTGATCTTATTCAATGGTGTATTAGACTTGATGGGCCAAATGGCTTACTTCTGATTCAACATCTTATGGTCTCATGGTTTTATGTTATTTTTGGAGATCGGATTTCAAAATAGTGACATATAGGTAGTGGTTACTTTTGTGAAGGAATTTCTTTTGGAGAGAAATCAAGATCAGCTGATCCTTCAAAAACTGTGACCTAATCCAGTATTTGTCAGAAACAACAGACTGTAAATCAACTGTCTGTACAGTTTGAGTTACAACACGTAGAAAGCATATGTATGGCTTTGTTTTCAGTGCCAAAGATCCTATAGTGAAAACATTTTTAAACTAAGTTCAGTTCAGAATCAAGTTTTCAGTTCAGTTTCAAAGACATGAGAGTTAAGTGCAGGAGTGAATTTAGTTCCTCTCCTAGTAAAAAGAATCAGGGCATCAAAGGGAATATGTCAGCCGATATGAAGCTTCCAATAAGGTGAATTTGATTAGAAATTTGGATCCTATTAAAACTGAGGATGCTTGTGGAGATATTAATGTCAACAGACTTGAAAAAGACTCATTGAATTGCCATCATAGTTCTTGGCCACAAAGCTGTCAGTTCAGGAGAATACTGAAGATCTGAGCTATGGGGTGTACTTTGTGTCGGCTTGAGTTTCTATAATGGATAGTATTGGCAAAAAATTGAAGCTGTGTGTTTTAGATCTTGCTCATTGTCTTTGGTATTAGATTTTTTTTGTTTCTCATTTCTTCTATTCTTTAATAAACTTCTGTCTGTTGTTAAGACAAAGGTCTTCAGTCTTCTGTGAGTCTTCTCAGTGATTGACCAGGATGGGAAGGAACTAAATAAATAGAATACCAAAAACCCTGATAACTTGCTAATTTGTAACCTTTACTGAAATGTTTGCATTGCTGGGAACATTGTTCTCTTGTAAAAGTAACAGCAATTCCATTCTTGAGAATGAGGAAAATTTTAAAAAACAATGCAACCATGGAGAAAACATGTATACATATGGTGTTGAAGTATTTCTGAGAGAACTATAACTACCATGTACACTCGAAAGCAGAAGTCAAGAAACAAAATGTGATTCTTTTTAAAAAATGTGAAATCTGTATCTTTATAAGTATCCAGGTGGAATACACATTGTTAAGATTTTGTTAAAAAGCTGTAATTTTTTAAAAAATGTTGATAACCTTACTTGGCGATTACGGTTTCATTCTTGGTGTCAACATCAATACAGTTATAAAGTCCTTTTAAGAATATGCGAGCTTGCACAGGTGTGAGATCAAACAGCTTGTCCAAAAGGTCAGAGGAAGTCTTGAAGAGCTGGCATACCTGCAAATAGTCACATTTAAAATATATGAGGCAAAATTGATACTGCAACTCATTCAAACAGAATGGGGTTTACAGTCATGTTGTAATATGAAAAATCTTTTCCATGATAAGACAAAGTGACCAAACATTGATCTACTTCAGTCTTTTATTTTCCGACTGGAAATCATAAGTTCAGAATGATGGACTCCTTATCATTGACTCTTGGGAGCTGTTTAAACATTTTCATATTTCTCCCATGGGTATGAGTCCAAACAATCTCAAGTGAACAGTTCATACAGGTAATGGAACATAAGTCAAACTTACTTCTTTATTATGGATGTACAGGCAGACAAGTCATTTAATATAGTCAACAAGTGAAAGAAAACTGGGAAAGGAGATTTTGAAAGATTAAAATATATTTCCTTATCATTAGGATTAGGAATTTAACACAAATTAATGGCTTACATACAACAAACTTTAATAGTTGATGCATCACATTAAAATGAAAAGCAGTAAATTAGACAATCATAATTGTGCCACAATGCAGTCTATCAGTTACTACATGTCTCTTGTCATTATGTTTGATCCCACTGTTAATAAAGCAACTCTTTTGAATCCTTCTTTGGCAGCAATTAATTTATCTACTACCCAAAACTAGTAGGAAAATTGCTGCCGGTCTACAGGGAATCAAAAATAACAATGATAAATCACCCGTTGTCTCAGAAATCCACCATTGTCTCTTGCCATGTTTGTGTTCCTCTTCTGTCCTTTCACTTTTCTCTTTTTATCCTTCTCACTCAGCTCCACTTTTCCTCCTACCTGTCTTATTTTTCTCTTATCAATCCATTTTCCCAAAGAACCCCTGCCATTTTTCTTTGCTCTTTTCTCTTCCCCTCAGATTTAGAACAAGTATTTAAGTCTGATTGTAGAATAATCATTCTTTGATTGTCCCTTCCCTAACATGGAATTTTCTGATGGTCAAACAATCGTTTCTATAGATGGACTTACATGTTGGGCCCCTGCAGAAACCTTGATGTAGCAAAGTCCAAGGATATTGTCTGGGACATAGAGTCATACTGTACGGAAACAAACCTTTCAGTCCAACCAAACCATGCCGAACATAACTCCAAAATAAACTAGTCTCACCTGCCTGCTCCTGGCTCATTTCCCTCCAAATCTTTTCTATTCGTGTACTTAGCCAAATGTATTTTAAATGTTGTAACTGTACCCACTTCAACCACTTCCTCAGGAAGTTCATTCCACATGCGAACAACCCCTGTGTAAAAAAATTGCCGCTCATGTCTTTTTTTAAATCACTGCCCTCTCACATTAAAAATGTGGCCCCTAGACTTGAAATCCCCCATCCTAGGAAAATTTCAACTGTCATTAACTCCATCGGTACTTCTCATTATTTTATAAACTTCAATAAGGTCGCCTCTCAACCTCCTACGCTCCAGTGAAAAATTCCCAGGCAGTCCAGCCTTTCTTTATAACTCAAACCTTCTATACCCGGCAACATCCTGATAAATTTCTTCTGAACCCTCTCCAGATTAATAATATCCTTTCTATAACTCGGTGACCAGAACTGGACACAGTATTCCTGAAGAGGCCTCACTAATGTCCTACACAACCTCAACATGACTTCCCAGCTCCTATACTCAAAAGGACTGAGCAATGAAGGCAAGCGTGCCAAACGACTTTTTAACTGCCCTATCTATATGCGATGCAACCTTCAAAGAATAATGTATCCGAACCCCTCGGCCCCTTTGTTCTACATTACCCAAGGCCTTACCCTTGCTTGTTGTACCAAACAAGAATACCTGTGATTTATCCAGATTGAACTCCAGCTGCCATTTTTCAGCCCATTGACCTATTTAATCAATAGAGGATTCCCATTTGCCAGTCACTTGTGCCTGAAAGCCTCCAAAAATAGCCTTTTAAAGTGGAGAACTCTGCTGCAGTTACTTCAGTAACCACCTGTGAAATATTAAACTACTCCTGGGTAGTTATTAAACTGACTCCATCTCACCCTTCAGCCTCCAATGACACAGCCCTGGCTCCTTACACCCTCCAGATCCTGAGCCAACATCTTTTCCTTGAAAAATAAAATCTGAAAGAAATGCAGATGCAAAACAATACTTGCTAGAAAAACTCAGCAGGTCTCGCTGCATCCGTGAAGAAAAATCAGAGTTTATGTTTTGGTGCTCTGAGGAAGTGCCCCTCAACCCGAAATGCTAATTCTGATTTTGTCCACGGATGTTGCCAAACCTGCTGAGTTTTTCTTTAATCAATTTCTGATTTTCTGCCCTGTCCATGCTGCTGCTGGACTTGACATGTCCCTATCCCCAGGAACTGATACCACTCCCTACTCTCCTAGACCTGACATTCTCACATCTCACCTCCTATCACCTTCCCACAAGGAGGTGACACTCTCAGTCTACCTCCCAGCACACAACATTCCTTCTGCCATTGGTGGAACCAAAACTGTGCCTTGCCACCAAGGACCTGACAAACCTGGGACCTATTACCCACCCTCTCCCACCGCCCACCCTCCCAAGACTCAAAACACTTCTCTGCCCCAGAACTCAACATGTTTTAATGCCCTTGTCCATTTCCACTCTCTCCTTTGCCAGAATCAACACCAACCTCATCTGGCCACCACACTGCATAACAATCTCCAATCTATCCTAAACATTCAACACTTATCTGACATCAATCCCAGCTTGTGCCCAACTACCTTTCCCACTTGACACCTGACCTTTCACTCTTACCTTACATACTTACTCTTCCAAGGGAGCTGTCAATGTGTTTGCCTGCGCTCCTAGACATTTAAATCCCAGAATACAGCAACTACTGCCATGTAAAAGGAGACATTGTTTACCTTCCTCTGATTATCCTGCACGATGAGGACACAGTTGGATTGAAGGTATTTCCCCCCTAACTGTAGCATCAATGATCAGATTCTCCTACCAGAAATGTGGAGCTCCTTCTTAATATAAAAAACAGGACCACACTGGCGTCATTGCCACAGTCCCTCAGGAAATCATAGCCCATGGTCTTCGGTTAATTATAATTCAATTCTTTGCTTTTGTCCTGCACAAAACCTTTCTAATGCTGATTATTACCAAACTTGAACATATACATTGTTTACAAATCACAATATTTACAAATCATAATCATAAAATGCAGGAGATTGAAGAAAATCAAGAAGCAGAGATGTTAAAAAATTCTGAAACGAATGAACTATTTGGCATCAGATTAGTAAAGGATATGGGGTTGTTCGGTGGAATCAAGTAGAAGGTGCTCAGTGAGTCAAAACAGTAGAACTGGTATCAAAAAATGACAGAGGTGAAATGCAGACTCTGAAAAGTACAGGCATATTGAAGAGCTCTTAAAATTAATCATATCAGAGTCTTACCGTATTATTTTTACCCATTGCAATACTCTTGAGAGTAGAAGTCGGTGCTTGCACAATGAAACGGCCAAGTATGTTAAGAACATTAAGGGTGATCCAATTTTTTTTGCCTTTCCCTTTCCCTGAGGGGAAAAATACAGAGACAGTGTAAATAATTCCAACTGCATCAACAGATGGAATCAGGATTTTGGCTTATCGATACATTCATGACACTTTCTCATCAGGCAGAGAGCAGCCTGCCTCGAGTATAGGATTTTATTTGGTGATGTGAAAAACAACTTTTAAGACAGAGCATCGGGGGAGACTGTGGTGTTGTGTAAAGTCACTGGGTGAGTCATCCAAAGGCAAAGGCCGATACTCTGAGGACTTCAGTTCACATTTAGAGTGCAATTAAAGCTCTGTGAATAGTTCTGAAATATTAAACTAGTCTTAGTAATGGTCACTATTAGAAATATTTTTTAATAATTCATTCATGGGATGTGGGTGTCGGTGGCTGGTTTGGCATTAATCACCTGCCCCTAATTGTTCGTGAGAAGTTGAGCTGCCTTCTTGAACCACTGTAGAACATAGAACATAGAACATAGAAGAATACAGCGCAGTACAGGCCCTTCGGCCCTCGATGTTGCGCCGATCAAAGCCCACCTAACCTACACTAACCCACTATCCTCCATATACCTATCCAATGCCCGCTTAAATACCCATAAAGAGGGAGAGTCCACCACTGCTACTGGCAGGGCATTCCATGAACTTACGACTCGCTGAGTGAAGAACCTACCCCTAACATCAGTCCTATATCTACCCCGCCTTAATTTAAAGCTATGCCCCCTTGTAATAGCTGACTCCATACGTGGAAAAAGGTTCTCACTGTCAACCCTATCTAACCCCCTAATCATCTTGTACACCTCTATCAAGTCACCCCTAAACCTTCTTTTCTCCAATGAAAACAACCCCAAGTGCCTCAGCCTTTCCTCATAGGATCTTCCTACCATACCAGGCAACATCCTGGTAAACTTCCTCTGCACCCGTTCCAGTGCCTCCACATCCTTCCTATAGTATGGCAACCAAAACTGCACACAATATTCCAGATGCGGCCGCACCAGAGTCTTATACAACTGCAGCATGACCTCAGGACTCCAGAACTCAATTCCTCTACCAATAAAAGCCAGTACGCCATAAGCCTTCTTCACTGCACTATTTACCTGGGTGGCAACTTTCAGAGATCTGTGTACATGGACACCAAGATCCCTCTGCTCTTCCACACTACCAAGTATCCGACCATTAGCCCAGTACCCCATCTGGAGTGTGCAGTCAGTATACCCACAATGCCCTTAGGCAGGAAATGTCAGAATCTTGACCCAGCGGCAATGAAGGAACGGCAATGTATTTCTGAGTCAGGATGGTGAGTGGCTTGAAGGGGAACTTGAAGGTGGTGGTGTTCCCATGTATCTGCTGCTCTTGCCCTATTAGATGAAAGTTGTCTTGGGTTCGGAAGGTGCTGTCAAAGGTTTTTTGGGGAATTTTTGTAGTGCATCTTGTAGATCGTATACACTGTTGTTACTAAGCATTGGTGGCAGAGGGAATGGATGCTTGTGGTGCCAGCTGGGTGGGCTGCTTGGTTCTTGATGGTGTCAAGCTTCTTGAGTGTGGTTGGAGCTGCACTCATCTAGGCAAATGGGGAATATTCCACCACATTCCTGATTTGTCCCTTGGAGAGTTAAAAAGTGTGGCACTGGAAAAGCTGGAATTCCTCATGAAGGGCTTATGCTGGAAACATTGACTCTTCTGCTCCTCGGATGCTGCCTGGCCTGCTGTGCTTTTCCAGTGCCACACTTCTCGACTCTGACCCTCCAACATCTACAATCCTCACTTTCTCTCTTGTGCCTTGTAGATGATGGACAAGCTTTGGGGAATAAGGAGCTGGCTTACCCATTTCTGTATTCCTAGCCTCTGACCTGATCTTGTAGCCATTGTATTTATGGGTCGAGTCCAAAGACCTATTAGTCAATGTTAACCTCAGAAATGTTACTTGTGTTGGATTCATGAAGGCTACACCATTGAATGTCAAGGGGCGGTGGTTAAATTGTCTCTTATTGGTGATCATAGCTTGGCATTTATGTGCTGCAAATGTTACTTGCCACTTATCAGTCCAAGCCCGGATATTGTCCAGATCTGTTGCATTTGAACATGGTTTCCTTCAGTATCTGAGGAGATGTAAATAGTGCAGAACATTGTTCACCAATGATTGTGCATCGTCATTTCTGAATTTGTGATGGAAGGAAGGTCGTTGATGAAGCAACTGAAGATGCTTGGGCTGAGGACACTACCCTAAGGAACTCCTACAGTGATATCCTGGAGCTGAGATGACTGACCTCCAATGACCACAACCATCTTCTGATGTGCCAGGTATGAGTCCAACCATTGAAGAGTTTGCCCCTAGTACTCCCCTAATACTCATTGATTCCAGTTTTGCTGGGGCTCCTTCATGCCTCATCTAATGTGACCTTGTTGTCAATGGCTGTCACTCTCCCCTTATCTCTAGAATTCAGCTCTTTTGTCCATGTTTGAACCAAGATTGCCATGACGTCAGAAGGTGAGTGATCCTAGTGGAGCCTAAACTGGGTGTCACTGAGCAGGTTATTGCTGAGACAGGCACTGCTTGCTGGTATTGTTGATGACATCTTCAATCATTTTACTGAAGATCTAGGATAGACTTTTGTGGTGGTGATTGACCAGATTGAAATTGTTGTGCTTTTTCCACATTGTTGGAAAGATACCAGTGTTGTGACTGTACTGGAGGAGCTTGGCTAGGGGAACGGCAAATTCTGGAGCACAAATCTTCAGTACTATTGCTGGAATGCTGTTACAGTCCATAGTCTTTTCACCATCCAGTGCCTCCAACTATTTTTTGATATTACATGGAGTGAATTGAATTAGCTGAAGATTGGTATCTATGAGGCTGGGGGACCACTAGAGGATGCTGACACTGAGACCAAGTACTTCTGGCTTAAGATTTGCTGGGAAAACTTCAGCCTTATCTTTTGCACTAATGCACTGTGCTCTTTCACTATTGAAAATGGGGGTACCTGTAGAATCTTCTCCTCCAGTGAGTTGCTTAATTATCCACCATCATTCATGACTGGATGTGGCAGGACTGCAGAATTAGTGTGGTGAATGGTGAATGCCTGGTACTCCTTACTACAGAGAGTTGTGGAGGCTATATAGTTGAAAGTACTTAAAGAAGAGGTAGATAGATTTTTCAAAATATCAATGGTTTGAGGGCTTTAAGCAGTTGGCTTGAAAGTGGATTTGAGGTTTGAGGACAGATAAGCCTTTGTCTTCCACAATAGTGGAGCAGGTTTGAGGGACCGACTGATCTACTTCTGCTCATATTTGTTACTTTCTTATATTTTTTCTCTGGTGAACAAGAGGGCAAATGTTAAATCTGAAAACAACAGCTGGAGAGAAAATCCTGAAAAGAGGAAGGTCGGAGTTGCAATGAGAACAATTACAATAGTTGGTTCTCATTTTAAGTACTGATGTAAGGATTTATAGAAACATCGTGAAAGACTGAATAAATGAGGTTTATTGACCTTAGTCCATTTATTGCTTGCTCCATAAACTCACTTCATCCTTGGATCAGACTGTGTCTTGACTCCATTTCTGCAAATCTGTGGGACCTGACAACTCTCACAATTTCATCAGACAACTGTGGCAGTTCATTTGTACATAGGAAATTATTCTGGGCATTTTTGTTTGCAGCAGAAATACTGATCAGGGCATCCTATTTTTAAAAATATTTTCTCTAAGTATTGTCAAGAGAGTTTTTTTTTCGCATATGACTTGTGCTGAGCAGTCAATGTGCTTAAGTCTTTGCTGTAAGTAAAAGTGCTAGCAACTAAGCCAAACTGGTACTTAAGGATTCCATGGAGCTGTGTGGGCCACTTGTTGAGATCATTGGTGGAAACACAGGTAGAATTTGAAACTCGCCAGTCACTGGAAAGAGTGAACAAATAAAGGACAGTGTACAGAAAGAACCAAATAAAAGGAATGGTGATAACATCTGTAAGGCTGCAAGAATTATTATTCGCATGATTGCGTTTGTGCAAAGATTATAATTACTGCTTTTATTAGTTATGATGATAGATTAAAGCTTCTTGAGAGATGTGAATTTCATCAAAGATATATATAATGTTATCTTATTCCAATTGCTCATTGTGGTCTGGAATAATTTTACTTTGTCTTGTGGCTGGAATCAAATTGTTCTGTCCTTGCTCAGTCAGGTAGAGAATTGTTTGAATTCACACATTATGTGCTCAGTTGTAATTGATTGTTCACTGGACTAATATTTGGGGACAAACCAGACCATCAAGATGAACAAGGACAGTGGAAATTATATTTTTTTCTCTCTTTTCTATTTGTTCAATTGAAGAACCTGATCCACAACCTGAGCAACAAATCTTTTCCAAAATCTCAATGATATTTTAATTGTGATATGCAGAGTATGATGTTTAGAGGCAATAGTAAATGATACACATGTTGGAAAGAAGAATATTGTGCATGAACATTTTCTACATCATTGATCCAGTTCATAGCAATTACTTATATGTATAAAGCAGTGCTAATTTAATAACAATACTCCAAAAACTCTCATTGCAACGTTATAAAATACAACATTGAGCCAAAAAAGGGAGGTGTTCCATTAAAAAGGTTTAGTCAGGAAAAAAAGGTTTCAAAGAGTGTCGCAATGAAAATGTATTAATGGAATGAGGATGGCGCTGGTCAGGCCAGCTTTGAGTGTCCAGAGGGCAATTAAGAGTCAACCACATTGCTGAGGGTCTGGAGTCACATGTAGGCCAGACCAAGTATGGACAGCAGTTTACTTCCCTGAAGGACAATAGTGAACCAGATAGATTTTTCCAACAATCAATTCATGGTCATCATTAGACTCTTAACTCCAGATTTTTGTTGGATTCAAGTTCCACCATTTGTGATGGTGGGATTTGAACCCATGTCCCCATAACATGATCTGGGTCTCTGAAATAACAGGCCAGCAATAATATCACTAAGCCATCACCTCCCCTTAAAGTCAGGAATACTCAGCCCAGAATTAAAGGTGCACAGATGTTTCAGGAGGTTGTGGGCCTGAAGAAGATTAGAGTGCTAGGGATAGGAGAGTTTAGAGTGATTTGAAAACAAGGTTGAGAATTTTGTGATGTTTGGCTTGGTCCTAATGCAGGTCAGCAAGCACAGGCATAAGTACGGTGATTGTGATTTCATACGAGTTAAGATGTAGAGAAGAGCATTTTGGATGACTTTATGAGAGTCTAGTCAGGAATTCATTGGGATGGTCAAAACTAAAGGCTAACAAAGACAGGAATGTGGATTTCAGCAGTGAATGCATTAAGGTGGTGGAGTTGAGAATGTTAGGAACTCACTGACTGACCAGATGTGCCACCAAGATTACAAATATCTAATTTAAGGTCAGGCAATTACCAGGGACCATGGGACGGATTCAATAGTTAGATAACAGTTTGGATGATGAAAATGGCCTCAGTCTTGGTGGAAATTCCATCTCATTCAGTAAGACATGTCAAATAGGCAGTCTGATGATTTAGCTACTTCGAAGAATCAAAAAAGATGTGGTGAATAGGGCTAAATATCATCAATTTTGATGTGAATAGTATGTGTTTTCAGATGATACTACAGGCAGGTGGTATGTAGATGAGAAGTAAACCAAGGATATATCTATGGGGGATTCTCGGGGCAATGATTTGAGCAGTCATTGGAAGTAATACTCTAGCTATGAGTAGATTTATAAAAATAGAACCATTTGATTGTAGTCTCACACAACAACGGAGGATTTTGGTTCAGTCAACCATGTGAGAGGCTGCAGAGAGGTCAAAAAGGACAGGATGTGAACTCTTTATAACCTTTATAACAGTCACATAGATCTCATTAGTGATTTTGGTAAGGACTACATTGACACTGCTATGTCGGTAGAAATCTGATTGGAGGGATTCAAACCTGAATTTGAAGAAAGATGGAACTGATTTGGGAGGTGATAACACATTCAAGGACCTCTCCTAAGAGGAAAAGAGGGCTGGAGATATACAGTAGTTTGCATGAATGGTTTCATAAAGTGTTGTTTTGTTTTGATGTGAGCAGCGATGACAGGAGAATTAGAGAAGACCTGAAGAGAGAGAAACTATTCACAAAATCAGGGGGCCGTGTTGGGCCCAGCAGTGGAAATTAGGTATTCGGTAATTTGTTAGAAACAAGAGCATGGAAATATCAGTGTTATGTCTAAAATAAATTTAGAGAGAGCATGAGGATAGAGTAGCTAGGGAAAGAACTGAGGTTAAGGAAGACAGGAACATTGTAAATAGTTTGGTCAGATCAGTTACCGGAAGGGGGAAAAGTGTCAGAAGCAGCTGATGAAATAGTCTTATTCTTACTGATAAACAAATCCATCAGCTCTTTATGTACAAGATGGAGGAGAGAGGTTTTTTTAACAAGGTGGTTTGCAGTGCCTTTGCATTCCAAAGTGATCCTGATGAGAGAAATACCAGCATTTTAAATAGCCCGGCCAGATCTAATGGCACATCAGATAGCCTTCATCAGTCAGGGTATTGACTATAGAAATTGAGAAATTATGTTGCAGTTATACAGGATGTTGGTGAGGCTACACTTGAAGTATTGTGTTCAGGTTTAGTCACCTTGCTATAAGAAGGATGTTATTAAACTGGAAAGAGTGCAGAAGAAATTTACAAGGATGTTGCCTGGACTCAATGGTCTGAGTTATAGGGAGAGGTTGAACAAACTAGGACTTTTTTCTTTAGAGCATAGGAGACTAAGGAAGGACTTTATAGAAATATATCAGATCATGAGAGGCATGGTTTAGAGTCAATGCACTCAGTCTTTTTGCAGGTTTGGGGAATCGAGGGCTAGAAGGCCTTAGTTTAAGGTCAGAGGGGAAAGAACAAAGGCAACGTTTTTACACATCGGGTGGTACACATGTGGAATGAGCTGCCAGCGTAAGTGGTTGAGGCAGGTACATTAACAACATATAGAGACATTTGGACAAATACATGGATAGGAAAGGATAAGAAGGATATGGGCCATGTGGAGGGAAATGGGGTTAGTGTGGATGGACATTTTGATTGGCATGGACCAGTTCAGGCCAAATTGTCTGTCTCTGTGCTGTAGGACTCCATGATTCTATGACACATGATTGGACTAGAAGTTCAGAAAATCCTTTCTGGCCTGTGAGTTAAGGAATAAAGACTGTCCCAGGAGTAACAGCAAGGATGAGAAGGAGGATTTGTATCATTGATGACGAGGGCATGAAAGGTGGATGGAGAGGTACGGTTTAGCAAATTAGCGTCTATGTAAACATTGTGGCACAATGAGGAGCAAAGACTAATCAACCAGGATTTTGAAAGTGTGAATCTAAATGTTGCCTTTCTGAGGACAGATACTGAATGAAGTAGGATCGGAATGTGGCAGGAGATATGGTTGCAGACTGATACAGGTAATTCTTCTATCATGCAACGGTTGTGTTCTTGTGCAACGCTGCATTAGAGAAAAATTGCACTTTAGAAACAGCGCTTAAAATGTAGGCGATGTAATTGCATTGCAGTCAACATATGTTTTAAAAGTTTGCACTTTAGAAACTTTAGAAAGTTCGTCAATCGTGTTACAGCAAATTTGCGTTAATGAAATGTATGGAACATCAGAATGACCTGTACATGGAAATTGTGAGAAACTACCAATCAATGTCCAGGATTTAGGTTTATCAGTAATTTTGACTTGACAAAGCAAGTGAGGAATTAAATTGCATTGTTCAATTGTAGTTAGTGGTAAAACATTTCATGAAAAGAAGAAAATATATATAGCAGGGTCTGAAGAAAAGTCACCCGTTTATGGTTTTATAGTGGAAATTAACATATAAATTAGGCTAACAAATGTGAAAATGTATTGAAGTGAAATGTTTTTCCCTAAGGATGCCACTTTACTTTTGAATGACCCAATTTTGAAACTTAAACTATGTTACAGATATATATATATATATATATATTATTTTCTATTGTTATTTTGAGATCTTATTTGTTTGAGGCATCAACAGTGTTTGTGGAGTCATGAACAATTCTTTTAACTAAAAGATGTTGATAGTTTTCTGAGAAAACTCAGATTTTTTACTTGGGATGATATTAATCATTTGGAGGTAACGCTGCACACTTGAAAGCGATGCACACATTGTCTTTTGGTTTCACATTATCTCGGTAAAGATATATGCAGTTAATAAGATCAGAGGGATAGGTTGTCAGAAAGGGATGTGATTTACATCACAAGAATAACACAGGAGGTAAGAGGTGGAAATATCATTATGTGACCATCACTTTTAAGGAAACCAATTAGGAATCAAACTTACACTGTCTAGCCAATCTGAGATTAATCATGTAACATCTATGTATTGAAAGCCAATTAGATTCCAAAGTGTCTCATTAGGCACAGGCAGTCATGGCTAGCAAGGGTTAATAAGTAGTGATTTTTAGTGGGTTGGTACACAGAAAAGAAGACTGAAGACAGAAAGAGAACTTCAGTCATCAGAAGTAAACAAAAAAATGAGGGCCTAATCAATCAATCAATCTCACAGGCTGATGCCCTGAAGTGGATCAACTGAAAATCATTATTTTTATTAAGATTTATTTTACTTGTGTTGGTTTTAATAAACCTGACAGATTCTGTGACTCCTGTGAAAACACACTTGTACCTGCAATGGGTTGTGCAACTAATCAGGACAAATATAATTTTGAAAGCCCTCAAATGTTGATCTTTGTTTACATATGACTTGGATCTTACAACTAAAGTTAAAGCGAATCCTAAAATCTTACAATTGATTGCTACAATAGGGTCACATAAGACGTAAGGTGAAGTGAGTGGCCATTAACATTGGTTACAGAGTTTACATGGTGGGAGAGAAATAGGGAGGATAGAGATGAGTGACTACAAGAGAAAGGGAGAGTTATGCGTTGGAATGGAATTTGAAATCAGAGGATGAAGAATGGTTTGGTACAAAGGCTGAAGGAGAAATCATTGAAGACATTTCAGTAAGAAATTCTTGATTGTGCTTGGGAAGGAGCTTTAAAACGATGATTTTGAAAGAAATTTAAGAGGCACCAAACAAGGGAAGATGCTTCAAGAAGGAAAAACGTCAAGGTGTAGGCTGTTTCGAAGTGCCACAATGCCAATGCTCCCACCTCGCCAGGGCAAGTGAAAAAAAGACATTGCCAGGGAGGAGGCTCCATCAAAGTGCAAGAAGTCACCACTCCTGAACCACAATTTCCTAAAGGCGACTTGTCAATGCAATCATTCACAAGAAGTCCATAGATGGGAAAAGCATTCTTCACAATATTCTGGAGTGAGATGCACAGATAGTTGGTGAGAGATGATGAAACAACGAAAGCAACAGGGTCAGCAGTGAGAAAGGGGAGTTCCTCAGAGAGGCATTTGGCAGGTTTAACATCAAAACATTCATAATTCCAGATTGGTTACCTTTTTCTGGGTTGTTACTTTCATCTGGATTTTTTGATTTTCTCTCATGAGGTTTGGGTTTCCAGATGTCCATTCCAGGTCCTGGT
The DNA here is from genome assembly GCF_047496795.1 of Chiloscyllium punctatum. Classification (NCBI taxonomy): domain Eukaryota; kingdom Metazoa; phylum Chordata; class Chondrichthyes; order Orectolobiformes; family Hemiscylliidae; genus Chiloscyllium; species Chiloscyllium punctatum. The sequence goes on along the minus strand of NC_092761.1, from coordinate 67,529,330 downwards.
GTTTTTGTGTAAATATCTTCAACCCATTTATAAATCTGCTTCCTGGTACCTGGATTCAGGTAATCATATTTGGCATTTAAAAGCTTCATCCTGCAATGAAAATTGCCAATAAAAAAAAACAGATGAAACAGTGTGTGAAAGAATAGGTGAGATTAAATATGAAAATACATTTTCAAATTATATTGGAAAGCTAACGATAAGAATGATATTGTTTATTTTGTGACAATTAAAGTGAGGAAAATAATGCTTCCTCACCCAGAGGATTTGAGCAGTCATAAAAATAAACAGAAGGTGCTGAGAGGCTAAACTTCAGAATGGGAGCAGATATTGCTTGTCTTTCACCCTTATCCAAACTGAAAATTACCACCTAGTGTAAATTGCCAGATGTGCTCCGCTGGCAAAACTCAACCAAAGACTAGAAGCAGTGTTGTTATGAAATGAATGCAGAGAGCTTTAGCTATATTCCTACTCAACTGTTTCACTTAGAGACTCCACCACTTCTTAAAAAATCAAACAATATACAAGAGACCCTTCAGCCCACCAAGTCTGCACTTCCAAAAGTAAACCACAATGCATGTTCCGGCTTTACTGCACTACACCCATAGCCTTGAATGTTATGAATATTACTTGATATTCAAGTGTTCATTCAAGTACTTTTTTAAAGATTGGGTTTCAAAAAATAATCAAGACTGAATTTTATTTGTCAGTAACATTGCATTAAAAGTTATGTCAAGACAGAGTGACCTGCTACACTTACAGTTCCACCAAATTGGAATGAGTGACATTAAGACTGAAAGACCGGACACAACCTGGACTCAGATCGCTGATATTCTCATAAAAGTCATTGATGTACTCTGAGATATTTCCTGGATCAGTGAGGTTGTTCCTTAGATCGATTTCCCATCCTTCACATCTTCCTGCACCCTACAAAATCAAAAAGTTTCAAAGCATTCAATAATCCTGGTACAAATTGCTGAAATATATGCAGAAAGGCAAGAGCAGTGTAATTACATGGTCTATCCATTATTCAGCACAACCCTTGGTCTCAATGATTATAATAGGCATTTGTACCAAAATGTTGTGCTGCAAAACAATGTGCAGTTTGAGTTCTGATTACACTAAGCTGTTAATAGCCAGGCCTTTACACTGCTTGTTCAAGTTCTCTGACAAGCCTACAACAAATAAGTGGGAGAATTTGTGAGCATCACATAGCACATTTCAGAATGAAAGGTGGGGCTGTTTCACGTTAGACGACTTTGCCATGCAAACTAGTAGTCCTCTGCACCACTAGACAACACTCTTCATTGTGGGACATCGAGCATCAGCAAGATACTTGAGCACTGCAACTGAATCTAAACCTCTCCTGTTATCACTGGAGAGTGATTAGTCTTCAAAACCTGGCTGATTATCTACTACCCAACATAACAAACTTGGCAGAGACAAGGTACTGACTTGGGGAGCTTTTTGAGAGGACTGGTTTTCTCAAAGCACTAGTTAAATCAAGAATTCATTTATAATAAAGATGTTTCAAATTTATTTGCAGTTCATGGAAAAGACATCTTTCCTCCTAGCCTGTACTCAGTAGGGATAGCTTTTTCCAAACTCGGTTATTGGGGAACTGGCATTTGAAAATTTAATTACATCTTTCTAAGTAAAGCATGATGAATATTTGCTTTTCTGGAGAAGAAAAAGTCACTGATGTGCAATGCTATAAAGTCTGATAAAAGTCTAGTCTGAATACTACAAATTTTCAAGATTATTTCTGAATTTCTTCAAGGAAAATCTATTTGCTTTCAAGTTAGTTACAGAGCTATATACTGTTTGCATACAAGGTTTCTGCTCATATAATTCAAATCATCAATAGGTTTGTGAATAAGCTATTATTATCTTATTAAGCATGCTGGAGTTTTCCCGACTTTATAAAGACTATAATTACCACGCAAGCATTTACTGTTGCAACATGGTAATCACTAGATGATAATCAACACAAACAGCTAAACAAAATACAAGACTGGAAATAAATCATACACAGGTCCAGATGCCATTATGAAATAACCCATAAAGTATTATCCATGGCCTTCATTTGTAATGTTAAGTGCATTTGTGCCTTTTGTTTCACAGCTTCATGACCAATTAAACTTTTAAATCGGCTGATCATTAAAGAGAAACACTTTCACTCTGAAATACCGCACAGAAAGTCAACTAAATATTGGGAAGCTCAAACGTATATCCTATAGTCCTGCCTCAAAACTGTCATATTAAGACTGCCTTTGCACTGATTTGAGGCCTGCCAAAAAGTTCCTTTCTATCAATTTCATACTTCTATTCAGCCCTCTTCAACTCAGCCATTACCACAGGTTGAACTACATTTTTCCTAAACTTAGCATTCAGTCCAGGCATGCAAGACTCCAGCTCCCACGTCCTCTACAGAACAAGCCTATCTACTCCAACATGTGCAACATCACCCACATCCTTCCCAAACTGTTGCTGAAACCCTCACTCATATTTTGGTTACCATCAGGCTTGATCGCTCCAACAATCTCTTACCCATTTTCCATCTCTTACGCACCATAAACATTAGCTTATCCAAATTTCACTGCCCATATTTAGGTTAGTTAGCCATACTCCTGCTGTCTGACATTGACTCTCAGTTCCTGCCATTCCCCTAACATTTTACAATTAAAATTCTCATCCTTCAGTTTGAATCCACTCATAGTCTGCCCTCTCTTTGGGGCAGAATCTTCTACACTTTGATATTGAGTTCAGAGGTGGGAAAGGCAATTTAAATGGGTTGTCACCTCATGCCTCTATTGCAAATAATCTTGGAGCAGTAAGGCTGGTGTCTCACTCTCCTTCCAATTACAAATTGGGGACCTTATGAAAGCAATAAAGACCACTAAATAGCTTGATCCCTCTAGCAGTTGCATGTGGGCCTGTCACCACTGTGTCATAGGTCAGCTTGTAATCCTAGGCATGGATAAGAGATTACTTGAACAAGGGATTTCACTGTGCCTGACTAAGGGAATGGACAAGCTTGAAGTTTGCAATGAGTGTGGTCCCAGTGAGAGTTAATCCCCTGCCCATTTTACCAACCACCCCACTCCCTCCACAATAACCCCCACCCCAAAAGGCCAAGAGCATCCACATTTCTTCTTGGTGACCGGGTCCTCTGTGATCCTGGGCTTGAGAATTTCTGCCAGTTGTCATGGCCACCTCAGTGGCAATGGTAATCACAAAATCTGGGCCTTTCTGACTGGTATCTCACACTTGTCAGGACTTCTACTTGTCAGGGTTATTATTCCAGGCCAAGACTTACCAATGGCCCTCATAAGTTCTCGATTGGCATATGGTTCACGGGGGTCCCAGAGTAGAGGTAATATGGTCTTTCACTGGCTCTCCAGTCAGCAGCGCAGACCCTGAAGCCACAACAAGTCCACAAACTCCTCCTACACAACAAACCCCTTCCTAAATTACTCTGACACTTTGTGTAACCTCTGACCATGATCTCATCATTGCCTTCATCCATCTTGGCCACACACTCTAGAATTCCCTAAAGTTCACCTCTCCATCATCAGCATTTCCATCTCCCCTATTAAACAAAATCTCTTTAAATATCTCTATCTTGAATTCAGTGTTATATTTCAAAACTATTCCTCTGCAAAGTTCTATGGGGCATTTTTCATTGTAGACATTGCAATATTAATATCAAATAATATTGAATATTTGATTGGTTTTAAAGGTGACTGGATGAATTAAAGATGAGGACACCATTAACAGGATGACTAAGACATAAAGATGAAGTTGGCCTCAGGATAAATAGCTATTCTGGGCTGATCTTAGTCAAAGCTGCAGTTGCAATGTTACAGCTGTTTACAATGTCCCTGGTAATATTTTATCCATTTATGGGATGCAGGCATTATTGGCTGGTTGAGTATTCACTGCTTATCCATAGTTACCCTCAAGAAGGCGATTGACAGCTGCGTTCTTGAACTGTTGCAGTCCATGTGCTGTCGGTGGACCCACAATGTCATTAGGGAGCGAATTCTAGGATTTTGACCTTGTGATCTTGAATGAATGCAGATATGTTTCTAAGTCAGGCTGGCAACTGGCTTGAAGGTTAAGGGTATGGAAATATCAGTCAGAGAATCCCTACTGCAATGTCAGGAACATGAGCTGGAACCTTTATATTTATGGATATCAGTGGCTATTAGACAAAGCCAGAATTGACTTTAGCCTCAAAAATGTCATCAATGAGTGCTGTTCAAGTTTATATGTGAAGAATGACCAATCATAAGGTTCTGCCAGATGATTCAAATATGTGTAATCAGTACCTTCAGGACGAGCAGAAAATAAAATAAATAAATAATTGGAGTAGGGGAGAGAATTGCTATAAGCATTTAGAAGCATTTGATTCCCTGTAGGAATAGACATCTTCACGCATTGAATCATACAACACAGGAGAGACCCTTAGGCTCATTGGCTCTGTGCCAACCTATCTACACTAATCCTACTGTCTGGTACTTGGCCCATAGCCTTGAATGTTTCAAGTACTCATCTACATACATTTTGAAAAGAGTGTAAGGCCTCCTGCCTCTGCTACCCTCCCAGGCAGTGCATTCCAGATTACTTACCAGCCTTTGTATGACAATAATTTCCTCAAATCTCATGTAAATCATCTACACTCTTGTTATTGATCCTTCAACTAAGGGAACAGTTGATTCTTATCCACCCTGTTCCTGTTCCTTATAATCTTGAACACTTCAATCAGATCGCCACTAGGTCTTCTCTGCTGTAAATAAAACAATATGGAACTATCCAGCCTCTCTCCATAGATAAGTTTTTAAGAGAGTTAATCTCTGGCTAGCATTCACTGAGCAGCATTGATTCTAAAGTCCTTCATTCTTAATGCTAATTGAACATAAATTAAAAGTTCAGGATTGATAGTAATCAAGTACATCATTTTATTGAGTGATCCAACTGGAGTTTGGTACCAATGAAAAGGAGATACTTCCTTGAGAGACCTGGCAAAATGGGCTCTGAGTGATCAAAATTATTTCTTTTATACTGTTACTGATATTCACAGTACTAAATTTATTGTGTATTGTTTTTACCTGTTTTGAGTCTTTATCCTTTCCTCCACGCATCCCTTTGAATGTCAAAGAGAAATCAAATGTTAATAAAATAGTGAATAATGTTAATGCTATTAATGTACTGTTATCCATTGATGCACTGGTAACACATGAACAGATGATAAAAATGCCAAGCAAGTTTCATGTTGAAAAGATTCAGAGATTCTTTAATCTCCCCATCTAGAGGTTAAGAAATAAACGGAGTATTCTTTAAATCCTGTGGCAGTTTGATGGATGATAACATATAGTTTGAGGAGTGGGTAGATTTTTGTGTATCAGTCAGTTAGCTGCATTTAGACTCCAGAAATCCAGCTGTTGATGATAACATCTACCATAATCAAAACAGATATACTCTGAGCACAGTTAAAAAAAGGAAAGAAAACCCAGAGGTCTTATCTCTAAAACTGGTGCAAAATTTATTTCAGAATAAATTTACTTCGAACACAGACTGCCATCAGAGCAAGGTAAATTCAACTTCTTCTGTTCAGCCATTTTTAAAATTTGAGGCTCATGCTATAATGTTAGTCTACTGCATGATCATCTTATCATATTCTGCAAATATAGTGTAAAAATGCAAGTATAAATCAGCTTTAAAATTCAGCCCTTAAGCCAGGAGTTTCCGAAAAGTGTTTTGTCCTGATCCACTGCCATAAACTAAATGGAAGGTTGGCAGAAACTCTTAGTGGAGTTTCCACTAAAGCTATTATGGCCAACTGGAGAAGCCACCAGGATACACTTTATGTTTGCATCTGTTCATCCTTGATATTTTGCATTTTTATTGCCATCTGGCTCAAGATGTTTCTGCATTAATTTAATATATCAATGTGCCAGTGATTCTTTGTCGTGACGGATTACACATCTAACTGAGCAACTCTAGATATGTCTGCACAATGGCCAACTTATTGAAAGCTGTTTACAAACACTTTTTTTGTCCTTTTTTTAATGCAGATTTTCATCCCATCCCTTCTCTGTTGAAGGTGTTGAGTCTTCACTGGACCTGGTTGCATGAGCCCTAATTGTCCTCCCATTCTTTTCCAAATTTTTAGCTGAAACATTTAATTAGGATGTTAGAGTCAGAGTCAGAGTCAGCACAGAAACAGACCCTTCGGTCCAACTTGTCCATGCCGACTAGATATCCTAACCCAATTCAGTCCCAGCTTCCAATCCATATCCCTCCAAACCCGTCCAATTTACGTACCCATCAAGGTGCCCTTCAAATGTTGCAACTGCACCAGCCTCCACTACCCTCTCTGGCAGCCCACCTCACACATGCACCACCTTCCACTTGAAAAATCCACCCGCCCCCAGGCTCCCTCCACTTCCTTCCCCTCCCACCCCAAACCAAAGCCCTCCAATTCTGGATCTCCCCACCCCAGGCAAGAGACACCATCCACCCAGCCTCTCCATGCCACTCATGACTCCATAAATCTCTATGAGGTGACCCCTCAGCCTCCAGTGCTCCAGGGAAAAACAGCCCCAGCTTATTCAACCTCTCCTGACAGCCCAAATCCTCCAACCCTGGTAATATCCTTCTTTTAACCTATCTCCTACCTGCCAGGACAGAAGCCCCTCAAACAATTTTGTACTATAGATAAAACAAAGTAATACCACAGTAATGGAATATAGTCTCATGGCAGGTTGACATTAACACAATTACAGCAAGGGTTGCAGAATAGTAGTCATGATGATGAAACAAGGATGCTCTTCATGTTTGAACCTAAGTCATTTTGCTGACGCATACATATAAATATAGATTTGAACATTTAAATTAAGACCAAGAATACAAGAATACATCATTCAGCCCTTCCAGACTGCTCCACCATTCACTGAGATTATGTTTAATTGAACAATGGCCTCAAAACTACTTACCTGTCTAACCCCCCCATACTCTGACACCTCTGGTGGTCAAGAATCTATTTGTCTTTTCCTTAAAAAATATTCATGTTGCTGCCTTTACCACTTTCTTGGAAAGAAAATTGCATAGACTCACAACACCCCTCCACCACCTCCCCCCCCCCCCCCCCCCTCCCCATCTCTGTGTTAAATGGCAGTTCCTGCTTTTGTCTACAAAGAGAAACATCCATTTAGTATTCACCCTGTTAGGTCTCCTCAGAATCTTACATTTTTCAATAAAATCTCTTCTTACTCCTCTATACTTCAATTTTTACAGGCCCAAACACATCAAATCTTTTCTCATGTGATATGAAGAATCAGTTGAGTGAACCTGCTCTGCAAAACTTCTAATATAATTGTTTGATGAATAAGCACAGAGCTGGACCTGAACCCAGATCCTGTTTCCATTCTATAGGACTAATATGTACTAAAAGATATCAGAGCATGGAAATGGGACAGTTTTTAGGCTTGTTGCAAAAGTAAATGCATTATTCTATGGGGAATGCTTAGAGCTGAACAACAATAGAGGTGAATTAGATTTTATTTTTATTCAATTAGAAGAAAGGAGTACACCTTTTGTTAGTTAGCATTTGCTTGTCAGATACATTATCCAAAATTGGTTTAGTCAATGCAAAAGATCAAATAATTTCAAGTCTTCTTGGGACAAATACATTTGTTTATTGAGAAACATAAACCTTTCCATTACCCTTCCAGGGTAAATTAATTTAAAATATAATTGTTTTCCTTTTGTGTTAAAAGAATCTTTGACATCATTACAAATGTTAATCTTATGCAGTTTTATTAATATTGCTGAAAATGGATTTAATCACAAAAAGAAGCACTTCAGTCAACCATTAGCCTTCAAATGATAGAAAAACACATTTTAAATAATCAAATATTTTTAAGGTTATATGAAACCATTTGCTTGATTGATTCTCAGTAGTAACTTTTTAGCGAGTTATTTTTGAATGTGGATGCTTTTCAAAGCCATCATATTGCTATTCAGAAGTCCCCTTCTTGAAAACAGCTGAGCTCCTGATAGGTCTTTTCAGACTACAACAATGAGTCAACAAAATTTCTTTACATCTGGAGTTCACATCTAAATGGGTATAATGGCAGGTATCCTTTCCTGGAGAACATGAATGAGCCAAATAGGTTTTATGGCACACAGAGGTTTTGAGGTCACACTAGCTTTTAACTTCAGAATTTACTGAATAAATTTTACATCGGTTACATTAACACACTAAAACAGAATTGAAAGGCTATGTGTTGAGATACATCAGATCTGAAACTGGAATATTTCATATAACTGCAGAAATCATATGCACACTACAATTTTGTCAACACTTAAACATCGAGAAGAATCCTCAGTGCTCTTTGAGCAGATTATCTGGCTGTTATGACTGTACCTGTCGTCTGATCAATCAAGCATAAGCAGCAAATGAAAATGAACACTTGGAACTTGGGTCCCATTTTTATTCTTTGTCCAAATTTTCTCCAATATCAGAAGTGAAACCTTCAACAAATGGAAAGAAAACAAAGAACATTGTTAGCAAATGAATGTGGAACTTTACTGTTCATTGTTATATACAAAACAAACTGATTGTTTTTAATGTGGGTAGATTTGTTAGAAAGAATTGCAGGGCAATGAACTTGAACACAATAGCATACTTCAAAGATAAAAACTTCAAAATAAAAGGATTACTGGTGTAAATTCTCTAATACGTCAAATTCTAAGGTTAGATCTTCTGATTCAAGGCAAGAATGAGAAGGCGATTACTTTCTCTCTGGGATCCTGTTTCAGAGAAACTGTGCTCACCCAATCACTATAATTTTATTGAGAAGTGATGGGAACAGGCTGGACAGTGACTGGAGACTGTACCACTGCCTCCCCAAGCAGGCAGAAGATAGCAACAGAGGTGGGCAAATACCCAGGTGGGCTGTTGTAAAGGCACATCTCCACTAACCGGGACTTCAGTCCAGTTCTCAGCATTGTTGTTAGGCTGCACAGCCCTGTCTCCACCCATGCCTCATGCTCTCCACGACATATATCGTCAATACACCCATGAGTCCACCATACTCCCATGATTCATCCACACACTTTGTACACCCTCAAAAAAGCTGAAGTCCTCTGTACCCTCAAAGTGCACTTGTCCAGATTTAGAATTCATGAGCTGTATAATAACATTGGGCAGATTTGAAAACACTCTGGCAACTGTTTGTTACACAAGGGTTCCTTATAAAAATGTTCTCTTCTTACCATTACATTATACTCTAAACAAAACACCTCCAGTCATTCTTTCACTCTTTCTGAATTTATTAGAATCAATAATAATATGATTCTAATGCAGATCTGCAGCAGGTTAAATCAAAGCTTCCCGGACTTGGGGTTGGTAGGGGGAGAGAGTGGGTGGTGGTGGTTGTTGGGCGGGGGAGAGAGTGGGTGGTGATCGTCGATGGGGGGAGAGACTGGGTGGTGGTGGTTGGTGGTGGTTTGATATGGCATCAGGAATGCCAATGCCAGATACAAGATTCTGCTAAGCAGAGCTTATTTCGGGACACAAAGTTTGGTGTAGGAACCATGGGAGTGACCCTGCATGGGCAAGAGGCACAATTGACAGGAGGTCAGGCCCAAAGACATATCAAGTTCGGGTGAGTGCAACTGTCCGAAATAAGCACGTGGACCGTATGAAAGCTGCAAGCTCACCAACACTGTGGGAGAAAATCGTGCCCGGCTCCTCAACTGCCTTTCTGACTATTGTGGAACTAATGGGTTCTCTTCGTCCATCAAGGGTTGGAAATACCTCAGAATCTGAGAGGGACATGGCGGATATTGCTGCCTTGATGCTTTTGCTGTCCGAAAAGGAGAATGAATTCCTTCCAAGATGCTCTGGGTGCAAGGGGCGAGCTACTGTCTGTTTCCCTGATTATTCTAAATTAAAGCTACAAATTCATCCTCAGAATTCCTGTCAAGATGGAACTGAGGTGGTACATTTTCTATCAGAGTGCGATTCTTGGTTGGAATTCTCTTCTGCAGAGAGCAGTGGAAGCTGAAGCATTGAATATGTTTGGGTGTGAGTTATTTGATTGTCAAAAGAGTCAAGAGTTAATGGGGGATGGGGTGGGGGTTGGTTTGTGAAACTAAGGTCACAAATAGATCAGCCATGGTTTTCTGAAATTGTAAAACAGGTTTGAGCAGCTGAATATCCTACCATGTCCTTATTTCTTTCATATGATGTTATGTTACACAGTTGGTACGTTTTTCTAATAGGGAGAAAGTGAGGACTGCAGATGCTGGGGATCAGAGTTGAAGAGAGTGGTGCTGGAAAAACACAGCCGGCCAGGCAGCATCCGAGGAACAGGAGAATCAACACACTCCTGATGAAGAGCTTATGCTCAAAACGTTGACTTTCCTGTTCCTTGGATGCTGCCTGACTGGATATGCTTTTCCAGCACCACACTTTTTGACATTTTTCTAATACCAATGTCCCAGTGTTATTTTTTAATTCCTTCAACTAACTAGGTTGCCTGTGCTAATTTTGCAGATGGGATGGACACTAGTTGCATGACTGGCCTACTTCCTGCTTGGCTTGAGTTAGGTGGGTTACTAAAGCCTTAGCCAGAAGTTCAGGAGAATGGGGAAAACAGATCTTTCTTTGAATCATTAGGAAGTCAACTACTCAGTTATAATAAAAAAGAAACCTTTGCAACCAGTTCCGATTACATTATATGGTGATAGGCAGTACTGAAAATGAATAAATGGGTAGTTTTACTTTAAACCATTCATGAAGGAAATTGCTTTTTCCTGGTCTATTAAAACAGGGTGTGGATGCATCATCAGATTAAAGATAAAATATTGCAAATGCTTATTATAAAAGTATCATATATGGTAATTGCATTCTCTTGCCAATGGTGGCACTGTGGCGCCTCAGTTTAATTTGCTTTCAGCTCTTCATCTTATACCACAGACAGATACGCGTATGTTCTCAAATTAGACTTGGTTTTGGTATTTTGTGCAAAACAATTATTCAGCTGAGCAGGGAGGAAGGGGAGGGTTCTGGAAACAATCAAACAGGTTAAATTTGGCCTTGGCACAAAGATGATCGGAAACCAGCAGACACAGCATTTTTACTGCTTTCTTCCCAGATGGGTCGGATTGAAATTGCCCAAATGTGAAAAACCCCAATGTCAAAATGAGGAATTAATATAAAAGTTGTAAAAGTGGAACTCAGTCTCATTCAATTCTACCTTTGGTCAAATTATAATTATCTTCTAATTCTACTTTACTCAGAGATTTCAATTGGCTTCCAGCATACTGTGCTGTGAGTAATATATTATTTTTATACAACAGATAAAACAGAGCGATGGAGACAGAAGAACAGAAAGGAAGAAGTTTATCAATTTACAAGTGATACAAAGGTTCGGACATTCAACTCCAATGTTTGCACCTTTTTCACACAACTGTTCATTTATATCTTGCAGTTCTTCTTTATCATATTTGATTAATTCCTTCACTTCATTTGCTTGTTTTTTTTTGTCTTTTTGGGCACAGCAATTTTTTTTATTTAAATATCTAAAGCTTAAGAAAAACATTTTGAGAAAATACTATTGTTCAACTGGATATCTTCCCACAGGTTATGAGAATTCACCACAACACATTTCTATGTGAAGTATTATTTTCCAGTTGTTAAGGAGCTGTCAAAACATTTTCCAAATAAAGGTGTGACTAAGATTTGAATTTATAGAGATGAATAATATATTTGTCCATGTTCATAATTCAGCACACATAATTTGAAAATTAACAGACTACCAGACATTGTTAGGGTAACTACATTATAATTTGTTTGGTGAATGAAATTCAGAAAGAATCATTACCTTTGTATCAAATCCATCTAAGTGTCTCCCAGATGAATATGATTCATCAGTGAAATATGCTGGAATTAGTTTCTCAACCCCTGTTTTTGGTACTTTAAAAACATAATTACGCTTATCATCCTGCCTAAGTCACACACAAGTCCTGACTTGAATATGTTTCACTGATCCTTTATCATCACCGTCATGGTCTGTGTGTAAGCTGCAGAGTTGTCAGGGCAACCAGGGATGGGCAATAAATCCTTGCTGCATCACATCTCAGGAATGAAATTTTCAAATTTATAACCAGAAATACCCTATATAATAATAAGGGGGATAATAATCAATAACTCGTGGAAAATCAAAATTCAAAGTGTGAGAAATTTTTACAAAAGCATCATGCCAATTATTGTTTTGAAGGACCAACTAATGTTAGCCTCTCTTTACTGTCAAAGATTGTTCAAATAGTCAAATAAAACCACCTTAGTTAAAAAAAACACAATGACATCCAAATGCGGGTTGTTAAAACAACATGATTCAGTCTGTTACATGTGTGTGTGTGAATTAATGTCAATGAGTTGCAAGTATGTTGTACAATGTTAGTAATAATATGTTGAAACATTGTACAGTCAGTTCTTGTATTGCGTGATGGTTGCATTCTTGTGCAACCCTGCTTTACAGACAAATCTTGTTTCAGAATCAGTGCTTCAAGTGTTGGCAATGTACTTGCATTACAGCTGACACTCATTTTAAATTTTCGTGCTTTAGAAACAATGTCCCAAATTCATCAATCACATTACAGCAAATTTGCATTGATAAAACATGGATTATTGCAGAATGACCTGTATTCATAAAAGTGGAGAAAGTGCAGTCTAAATACAATTTATACTTCATACTTTCTACAAAATACACTTTTTCAAATGCTTATTTCTAGTAAAATTTGGTTGTGAGTTCCAGCCCTTTAAACATGGCATGTTTGTCTTAAACTATGCTCATGTCAGAGTTGAGCAGAGATATAGTTGTTGAAATAGGGAGTGGAACAATTGTTTCAAGTTTGCACATCCACTCTCACACTTACAAAAATGTGGTCTAAATGTAAACACTGATAGTACATTGAGTTATAAAGAAAACATGATCTTCCTTTGACTGAGACAAATAAGACCTAATTTTCACAGTCACACAGTGGGATAAATAAAATATTACCCAGGAGTTCATTTATCAAGAATGAATGAAGTTGCATCTAAACTAGTTTCCTTGTTACCCCAGAAGAAACCCTTTTACATAATATTTATATTCCTTTTTTTCTAATTTATACAAAGAGGAATAGTAATTTTGAACTGTTGGCTTGTTTCTTTATTTTTCTGCTTTGTACCTAAGATTTTGTACCTGGATACCTTTGAATTAAAATGGCAACTTTGTACACTTTTCACTGTAATCTTGTATTTCTGTATTTGAGTAAACATGAAAATAAAACCTAATTCTAAGTTCTAGCTTGGTTAATCATAATCAGACTGTAGCTTTTCTTCACTTTTAATTTTCTCCTCTGTCACATCAAAATTCCATTCCATCAAAAATAACTGACGCAATATTATTTTCACCTGTAAACTTCATCTCCTCCAATTCATATTAGGACAGATCATAGGATGTTCGCAATTCAAACAAAAATCACTTAAATCTTTGTGCCATATTGACTCCCAAGACTCTCAAACCGGCATCAGCTTGTAAAATATTCAAAGTGTTTTCAAGTACAGTTTACAAAGATGTATTTGTATTAATTGCAAAGTGATATTGACATATAATTTTAACATGAGCAAAATAGGAACTTTTATGCTGGTCAGTTCAAACAGAGATGTGTACTGCATTCATAAAAATGCTCATTGAAGGAGGTCTGAACTTTTCCTTATTCGTATATATGAGCTTTTATCATGGAGGAGAGACAGGCTAACGAAGACTCCTCATAGGGAGCATGGTTTCTTGCAGTCTAATACTCCACATCATACCTTTTGTGCTGAGCCAGGAGGATTGTGACCACTGACCCATCCTAAAACCAACAATAAACTCTCCCTCAGAGGCACCACTGAAGACTTCGACATAAATTAAAATCTTAGAAAATCTGATTGAAAATAAATAAATTGAAGAGGGAATGAAAATTCCAGGCACTTTTATGTCACTCACACCCACTATAAGATCAGTGTGGCTGGGTGTGAAATTTGAATGGGTTGCCCCCTGCTTTCTGAACTTTAAAAAAAATGCTGTGATGATGCATGTTTAATATGGCATCACCATATCAGTCTCTAATACAGTGTGGGTGCAGAAATTGGAAGCTTGGCTGCCAATATTGAAGTAACCAATGAGCAAGCTACTGAGCTTCTTAAAGAGGCATGGACCTTGTTCCGCACTCCATGTTTTGGCATACAACAAGGATAATTTTGGAGATGTTTCCAACAGATAAAGAAGACCAAGGGGAAAGAAAAAGCTTTCTTATGGGACTATAGCTGCATGTATCAACAAATTCTACCACAGAGCATCTGTTGGACTTAATTTATTAACCTTCTTTATCTTGCCATAATAAATGTGGAGAGATTGATAGAACTCTGACTTTTAAAGTTATAATTGTGATGTTCCTCCTCATTGTGACATTTTCTTACTGTCACATGGAATCCTGGCCTCAACTCCAGATGGTTGGCCACAAAATAATTGGCCACCTTTCTGCCAGAGGATTGTTATTGACTGTCTAATAGTAACGTCTAAGATGTCAAGGGGGTGGGAGTGTGTATTCCACGCACTTTCTGTTCCACCTCCCTCACCCCACTAAAAACCTCAGAAATAATATATAGGGCTGGATTTTAAAATTAGCGAGATACTGACAATCTTTTTGAGGGTGTCAATGAATAATGTAAATAGATTGAAAACCAACAGATACAGATTACCACAGTGCTATTATAATAACATCAGTTCCACAAATAACAATTGAATTATTCATCAGAGTAACCTTAAATAAGATGTGCTCTATACAGACTTCAGTAAGGCTTTTGACAAGGTTCCACATGGGAGACTGGTTAGCAAGTTTAGATCTCATGGAATACAGAAAACTAGCCATTTGGATAGAACTGGCTCAAAGGTAGAAGACAGAGGGTGGTAGTGGAGGGCTGTTTTTCAGACTGGAGGCTTATGACCAGTGGAATGCTACAAGGATCCTCTACTGGGTCCACTACTTTTCATCATTTATATAAATTATTTGGATATGAGTATAAAAGGCATAGTTAGTAAGTTTGTAGATGACACCAAAATTGGAGGTGTAGTGGACAGCGAAGAGGGTTTCTTCAGATTACAATGGGATCTTGATCAGATGGGCCAATGGGCTGAGAAGTGACACATGGAGTTTAATTTGAGGTGCTACATTTTGGGAAAGCAAATCTTAGCAGGACTCCTACACCTAATGGTAAGGTCCTAGGGAGTGCTGCTGAACAAAGAGACCTTGGAGTGCAGGTTACTAGCTCCTTGAAAGTGGAGTCGCAAGTAGATAGGATAGTGAAGAAGGCGTTTGGTATGCTTTCTTTTATTGGTCAGAGTATTGAGTACGGGAGTTGGGAGGTCATGTTGCAGCTGTACAGGACATTGGTTAGACCACTGTTGGAATATTGCATGCAATTCTGGTCTCCTTCCTATCGGAAAGATGTTGTGAACCCAGGGTTGGAGGATTGAGCTATAGGGAGAGGTTGAATAGGCTGTTTTCCCTGGAGCATCGGAGGCTGAGGGCTGACCTTGTTGAAATTTATAAAATCATGAGGGGCATGGATAAGATAAATAGACAAATTCTTTTCCCTGGGGCCAGGGAGTCCAGAACTAGAGCGCATAGGTTTAGGGTGAGAGGGGAAAGATATAAAAGAGGCCTAAGGGGCAACATTTTCATGCAGAAGGTGGCACATATATGGAATGAGCTGCCAGAGGAAGTGGTGGAGGCTAGTACAATTGCACCATTTAACAGGCATCTGGATTGGTATATATTAGGAAGGGTTTGGAGGGATATGGGCTGGGTGCTGGCAGGTGAGACTAGGTTATGTTGGGATATCTGGTTGGCATGGACGAATTGGACCAAAGGGTCTGTTTTCATGCTGTACACCTCTATGACTCTATGACTCTATCTGCAGAAGAAAGAAACATGGTTGTTTGTAATCAGCAATCATTCAGTTTGAACAATCTCCTCGATTTCCTTAAAGTGAAAACTGGACTTTAGTGAACCCTACAGTGTTGACCATTGTGACTTTGAAATCAATGCTCTGAAGGTGACTAATTTAGATTGAACTGAAGGAATTTGAATCACAAGGGATGTGATTTTAGCGAGGTAGTGGAAGCATAAATCAAAACAGGCACAGATTGGGGGAATAAAATCACTGTTCTGAATAAATGTAAAGCTCAAAATGCAAGATATAACAGTGCAGTGGTTGGACCTGTGCCTATCCCACCCTCTGCCCTTCCCCCTCTCAAAAGTCCCTAAATCATTTCAGAAAATTGATGAACTGATATGGCCAATTACAGAATAGGTTAATCCCTTCTTCAATCCCGTCATAAATAGATTGGAAGGAAAGGTGAAGAGCCACTCGCCCAATCACAGACTAATTCTCCCACACCATTGCTGCTGATAGGTTCACCATAGATTCTCCTGGCTAAGTGGGCTGAGGATGGAGATGGGCACTGGGACCCAGCAGCCAAGAGCGGATGAGGGTGTGGGTTAAGGTCCATATGCAAAATCAGGGGTGTGGCACAGAGAACCGAGGTGTTTTAGGTGGAGAATGCTGATAGCTAATTTTGATGTGGATTGGGGTATATTATCCCAGGACAGCCTATTCCCAGAATTGGGAGTTCCATCTGTTGCATATGAAAAGGTAGTGTCCGCCAAGGAACATTGGTTGAGGGAGGGATGGGACAACTGTAGGAGGGGTTTGGGGAAGGAGAAAAGGCTAAAACAAGAGTATAGGATGAGAAGAGGATGCAGGAGGGAGGAGTTTGCATGAGGGTTTGAGGAAATGAATACTGCAAAAGATGAGAGGGTGCAAGAGGGATGTGGGATGATAGAACATAGAACATTACAGCGCAGTACAGGCACTTCAGCCATCGATGTTGCGCTGACCTGTGGAACCAATCTGAAGCCATTCTAACCTACACTATTCCATTTTCATCCATATTATTATCCAATGACCATTTAAAGTTGGTGAGTCTACTACTGTTGCAGGCAGGGCATTCCATGCCGCTACTACTCTCTGAGTAAAGAAACTACCTCTGATGAAAGCAAAGGCTCTGCCATCTCCTCCCTGGCTTCCCGGAGAATCCTAGAATAATTCATATCCAGCCCAGCGGATTTATGCATTTTCACACTTTCCAGAATTGTTAACATCTCCTCGTTATAAATCTCAATCCCATCTAGTCTAGTAGCCTGTACCTCAGTATTACCCTCGACAGCGTTGTCTTTTTCCCCTACTTCCTCGGACTCCATGCACAACTTCCCACTACTATCCTTAATTGGCCGTAATGTTTCTCTAGTCATTCGTGTATTCTTGATATGTCTGTAGAAAGCTTTAGGGTTTTACTTAATCCTATCTGCCAATGACTTCTCGTGTCCCCTCCTGGCTGCTCTTAGCTCTCTCTTTAGGTCTTTCCCGGCTAACTAGTAGCTCTCAAGCACCCTAACTGAATCTTCACATCTCATCCTAACATAAGCCTTCTTCCTCCCCTTGACAAGAGATTCAACTTCTTTGCTCGACCACTTCCTCCCTGCCTAACAGGTACATACTTATCAAGGATATGCAGTAACTGTTACTTGAATAAGGTCCACATTTCAATTGTGCCCATCCCCTGCAGTTTTCTTCCCCAACCTCTGCATCCTAAATCTTGCCTAATCGCATCATAATTGCCTTCCCCCAGCAATAACTCTCGCCCTGCATTAAATACCTCCCCCTTTCCATCACTATATTTATCTCTGTCGTCATGTTGAGAATACCCTCCATTGTTTTATGTGGCCCTAAGACTTTGCTGAAGACAAAGGACCTCAGCTAAAACTGGGGATCCATTTGGTGCTATGGGCCATCAGCAGCATCAATATTGTATTCACTACAGCCTGTAACCTTGAGATCTAACATATCTACCTTTATCAAATTGTCTAGCTATGTCCTGTGGACTAAAGTCTGGACAAATCCAACTCAGCCAATTACAGCTTGATCAGTCTACTTATGATTACCATTAAGGTGATGGAAGCGATGGTCATTGACAGTAGAGTGGAGGAGACATGACAGATGAGCTGCAAAGTATAGTGAATGATATTAAATCTTTCAAAAACAATGGAATACTCAGCTCATTGGGACCAAGAAATCATTACATCATTCAAGGCATAAATCCCTTCTAAATGAATGTGGAATTAGTATTATAATGCGTGCATAATTTCAGAAGCTACAATACTTGGATAAATGCCATGGGTTCTCCTGTAATGAATACTGTCAAATGTTAAATCTGAGATTGAGATCCGAGATACAGTAATTAGGGTATTAACTGCTTCATGAAAATATTGCAGGTTTGTGCATGTCTGATACAAAATACATTAGATATGACCTCAATAGTTGGTGGAAGTTATATTTAGGAATGATGGCTTTTTGTGTGTAGAAATTTCTGTCAGTTTGACAATAAAGTTTTTTTGAAATTTATGCCTTTTGCCTTGTGCCAATTTAAAGCTGCAGTGTCTAAAAAAAGTTTTCTGTGTGTGTTGTGACTTCAGTTTTAATGAAAAGTTGATCAGTATTGAAGACACATGAATTATTCTACTTTTGCTTCCGTAAGAGACTAAATAGACGATATGCCAACAGAAATACTGAAGGTATTATTACTACATAGCAGCATCAAGTATTAAGTACTGGAGGGGATAGGTTTCAGGTGAGAAGGAAAGACTTAAAGGGGACCAAAGGGACAACTTTTTCACACAGAGTGTGGTGTGTGTATAATTTAAGCTGGCAGAAGAAGTGGTAGAGGTGGGTAGAATTACAATCTTTTTAAGGCATCTAGCTGTGTATGTGAATAGGAAGTGCTTAGAGGGATATGGGCCATATGATGGCAAATGAGATGGGATTAATGTAATCTGGTTGGCATGGATGAGATAGAACGGGAGGGTCTGTTTCCGTGCTATATAACTCCATGACTCTGTGACCCTAAGTAAGTTAATGAGAATGAGAATGTAGTCATTAAAAATGAAAAAGTAGCCTTCATGAAACTATCAAGAACATCTCTGGATAAAGAAAGCTTATTTTGGAAGGAGCAATCCAGAACAGACTCAAAGGACTGAATGGCCCACTTCTGTATCTATTTCCTATGTTTCTATGTTTCTATGTTTCATTTGCTATGTTTCTATGACAACTAGTTGTGTCATCAGTAATTTAGATCAGCTTTTCCTAATTTCCTCATCTAGATATTCAATATCAATGCAAATTAATGACTTTTACACATGCAAACAAGGGGAGTCAATGAATTCACAGGAAAGACACAAAAAGTTAAACTAAACAGCAGCTGCAAATTGAAAAGGTAGATAAATTTATTGTAATAAATATATTCAGTGCAGGTAAGTGTGAGGTATGGTATTTGGAATACCAAAGGATGACGTTTTAGAGATAAAAGAGCTCTTTTAAGTGTGAGACTCTTATTTTTAAATTGTGTTCCTAGCTCTCACACAAAGGGAAATGACTTTTCAGCATCCACCCTGTCAAGTCCCGTAAAGATTTTATTTGTCTCAATAACATTGCCTCTCATTCTTCTAAATTCCAATACATACAGCCCTATGGTATCCAATCATTCCTAATAAGGTAGCCAATCTTACCTGACATATCTGTTAAGTCAACCTTTTCAGAATTACTTCTAAGGTATTTACGCTATTTTGTAATTAAGGAGATCACACATTTCAAAATTGTGACCATCTGTGGTAACATGAGCTGTTCACATTTTATACTTGGTACACGATTTGAGCCCTGTTTTTGGAAGGACCTTTCTAAGCTTCAAAGTTGACTTATACACTGCAATCTACTGTTTTTTCCACTGCGTGGTCAGCATCCAAACAGGCCATAAAGGATGGTTTGAAAAGGGATGAATTGTCTTTCTCATCAATAAGTATCTTGATGCTCTTCAAAATTATGTGATTTCAGGGCATAAACATATGCAGTAGCACTTGAAGGAAAGGATATCAATGTTAGGAAATGGAACACTTTCAGTGTCTTATGTGTTAGTTTAGAAAAATGTACACCATATAGTTCTTTTTCATAGTACAGATAAGTAGCCTTTTGGTAGGCTGAGAAACGACAAGTGGACTTCTGCTTAACCAGTGAAGAAATGCCATTTGTGTATATATAACTTTCTGATATTTCTAGGAATACTGTGAATGTGTCATCATTTTCACAAAAATATGGAACAGAGAAGCTTCACGTCAATTGCAGGATCATGACACACAGTGATCAGAGGAATTCTTACTCCTTATTGCAACCTCAGGACAGTACCTCACTTCACCTGGTCCAAAATTCTGCTGAGTCAAAGGTGTTGGCGTTTCAGTGCAATGCCAAGGGAGAGCTTTACTGTTGAATGTGCTGCCTTCAGGATGGGACATTAAACTGTACCCCTCATCAAATTGTCAAATATATGTAATACTGTTCTGAAGCTGAGCAACGTAGCTCTCCCCAGTAGCTTCCCTGCTATTTATTGCTCAAGCAACATCTTAAAAACCTACATTATTTGATTGTTCTACCATTTTAGATTGTGTGATCTCACAGCATGCAAATTGGTTGCTCATTTTCCTCCACTTTTGCAGTAACTGGTGTCAAAAGTATTCATTAGCTATAAAGTACTTTGAGAAATCCTGTGGTTGTGAAAGGTGCTTGATAAGTTTTATCATTTTCTCTGTCAAAGCTTGTGCACACCAAGTGTTGCTCCTGGTCATACAGGGTGGAAGAATGGTTCAGTAGTTAGCACTGTAGCTTCATCAGTGCCAGGCACCTGGGTTCAATTCCAGCCTTGGGTGACTGTCTCCATTTGTCTGTTCTCCCTCATGTCTGTGTGGGTTTCCTCTGGGTAATTCAACTTCCTCTTACAGTCCAAAGATGTGCAAGTTAGGAAGCTTGGTTGTGCTAAATTGCCTGTAGTGTTTGAATGTACAGGTGGATTAGCCATGGTAAATGTAGAGTTCAAGGATAGGTTTATGGACTAGGATCTGGGTGGCATGCTTTTCAGAGGCATGAGGCAGATTTGATGAGCCAAATGGCCTCTTTCTGCACAGTAGGAATTCTATGGTATCTACTACACCAGGAGATGACACTCAAATCAAATGATCCAAGGCAAATAACAGTTCCTTTCAATATTATATACTATTCCTGATGAAGGGCTTTTGCCCGAAATGTCGATTTTCCTGCTCCTCGGATGCTGCCTGACCTGCTGTGCTTTTCCAGCACCACTCTGATCTAAATTCAGGAACTTTAAAAAGTTGATGAGAGTAGAACGGTTTTCAGATAAAGGGATGACTGGCAAGTGGGAGACTTTCAAAAGTGAGATAATGAGAGTTCAGGGGCAGTACGTTCTTGTTAGAGTGAGGGTAAACCTGGTAAGAGTAGGAACAATGAATGAATAAAGATATTGCGCTCTGATCAAGAGTAAGAAGGAGGCATATATTCAGTGTAGGCAATTGGAATGAAGTGAATTGCATGAAGAGTACAAGGGGTGTAGGAGCATTCTGAAGAGAGAAATCAGGAGGGCAAAAAGGGGATATGAGATAGCCTTAGCAGATGAGGTTAAGAATAATCCAAAGAGATTCTAAAAGTGCAGTCAAAACAAAAGAGAAATTGGAAAATATAGGCTCCTAAAGGTTAATGAGGTCACTATGTGGGGAACCATAAGAGATAGGAAAGATACTAAATGGATATTTTGCTTCAGTTTTCACTCAGGGAAACTCAGGGAGATAAATATTGACATTGTGAAAACAGCCCACGTTACAGAAGAGCAAGTCCTGTAGGTATTTAAAAAACAGAAAGGTGGATAAATCTCTGTGACCTGATCATGTGTACCCTAAGACATTGTGGGAAGTTAGAGAAGAAATTGTGGGGAACCTAGCAGGGATATTTGTATCATCTGCAGCCACGGATGATGGACCAGAAGACTGGAGGGTGGCTAATGTTGTGACTTTATTTTAGAAAAGCCTGAGAACTATGGACCTCTGCGTTTAACATCAGTGGTGGGTAAGTTGTTGGAGGGGGTTCTGAGAGATTGGATTGACATGCATTTGCAGAGGCAATGACTGACTAGAGATAGTCAACATGGCTTAGTGTTTGGGAAATCACGTCTCACAACTTGATTGAGTTTTTTGAGAACATAAAAAAAGATTGATGACAGCAGAGCAGTAGACATTGTCAATGTGGGCTTTAGTAAAGCCTTTGACAAGGTTCTGCATGGTGGACTAATTAGTAAAGTTAGGTCACATAGAATTCAGGGAGAGCTTGCTAATTGGATACAAAATAGGCTTGATGGTAGGAGACAGAGGGTGGTGGTGGAAAATTATTTTTCAGATTGGAATCCTGTGACCAATGGTCTTCCATAGGGATCATTGATGGATCCACTTTTGTTTGCAATTTATATAAATGACTTGAATGAGTATTTTGGAGACATGCCAAGTAAGATTGTGGATGATACCAAAATTGGTATAGTTGATAGTGAAGACAGTTATATGAGATTATAAAAGGATCTTGATCAATTGGTCCAATGGGCTGAGGAGTGCCAAATGGAATTCAATTTGGATAAATGCGGGCTGTTGCACTTTGATAAGATGAACAAGGGCAGGTCCTAAAATTAAAGGTAGGGTTGGGATGTCATGTTGAGGTTGTATAGGACATTGGTGAGGTCTTTTTTGGAGTACTGTATAAGTGCTTGTCACCCTGCTATAGGAAGAATATTATTAAACTGGAGAGGGTGGAGAAAATATTTACAATGATGTTACTTAGACTCAAAGATTTGAGTTATAAGGAGAGGCTGGATAAGCCTCCTTATCCCTTTGGGTGGCATGATGCCTGAGTGGTTAGCATTACTGCCTCACAGCGCCAGGTACCTAGATTCGATTCCAGCCTTGAACAACTATCTTTGTGGTGTTTATAGATTCTCCCTGTGTCTGTTCGCTCTGGGTGCTCTGGTTTCCTCCCACAATCCAAAGATGTGCAGGTTTGGTGAATTGGCACCTGATCTCAGAATCAGCTTATGTTATTGATTAAATTGCCCATACTGTTCAGAGATGTGTAGGTTAGGTTCATTAGTCAGGGGTAAATATAGGATGATAGGGTAGGGGAATGGGTCTGAGTGGGCTATATTTTGGAGGGTAAGTGTGGACTTGTTGGGCCGAAGGGCTTGTTTCTAGACTGTAGCAATTCCATTAACCTTTGGCTGGGATTCTTTTTATTGGAGCATAGACATTACAGAGCTTTATAAAATTATGAAGGGCATGGATAAGGCGAATAGCAAAGGTTTTTTCTCAAGGGGTAGGTGAGTTTAAAACTAGGGGGTGTATTTTTAAGGTGAGAGGACAAGTATCTAAAAGGGACCTGAGGGGGCAACATTTTCACATGGTGGGGGGTAGATTTGTGTGAGGAATGAACTGGAAGTGATAGGTACAAGTACAATTACAACATTTAAAAGACATTCAGATAAGTACATGAATTTTAGAGAGTTTAGAGGGATATGGGCCAAATGCAGGCAAGTTTGGGAAACCTGGTCAGCATGGATGCATTGTAGCAAAGGGACTGTTTCTGTGCTGTATCACTCTGTGAACATTGAGGAAAGCCACTTGGCTGCACACTTAGACTCGCCGTGTGCTGGATTTTATGTTTCTCAATGGGTTAAAGAGGCACAACAGGGACCAAAGGGCAGCTCCCTTACAACCATGATCTCTGCATGTTCAGTGGGGAATTGGATCACCAATTATTGACTGTCTCATGAGAAGGGAGCCAATTATAGGGGCAAAGGAAGTTCGTTTCCTGACTACAAACTATTATCCTCTCATCCAGCCAACCAGTCTTGCAGCTGTTATCAGGGTTCGCTTCTCAAGCCTGTTTTAGACACGACAATGGTAGTCAGCTCTGTGACAATGAGGCATTTTGGAAAGTTTTTTTTAATTACAGCTACGGTCAAAGTGAAATCTGAATCACAGCTCTGTGTGAATACATGGCCTGTGGGTTCTGACTATGAATCTTCAACTTAGCAGGGAAGTAATGCTGTGATCAAGGCTCCAATTGTAAAGGCCCCCTGCTCTCAGAATCAGCTTATAGTATTGATTGAAGCCACAAAGAATATTTTAAAACTGTCCTTAAAAATCATGCTGATATCACCATCTTCCCCAGCAGGAGCTGCATATGCATTTAAATCCAGTTCTGGTGACTGGCATTTTCTGTAGATCATTGCATCACCTCATTTCAGATGATATTAAAAGCTCTCAAACTTGTTTTAAAATCAGTCTATCACCCAAAAAATGTATTGGGCAACAAAACATTGTGGTTGTTTGTATTATAGGCAAGATAAACACTTTGTATATTAAATCATTAAATGCTGCAGAGATAATAGAGACATTGTTTGAAATATTGCAGAATCCAGCAGCATTCAAGCAGATTGGAAAACCACTAATGTAATATTCAAGAAGGGAGGGAGGTAGAAAGCAAGAAATTATTTGCCAATTAGTCTAATAGCTGCCATTAGGAGAATACTGGAGACCATGATTAAGGAAACAATAGGACATTGACATAATATGATCTAATAGGGTCAAATAGAGTTGAAAAGGGGAAATTATGTTTAATAAACTTACTCGCAATCTTTGAGGAGGCATCAAGCAAATTTGATACAAGGGAACCAGGAGAATGCATTTTACTTTGATTTCCAGCAGGTATTCAATAAGGTGCCACATAAAAAGGTTCTTGCACAAGATAAGAGTTCATAGTATTAGCAATAATGTTTAAGCATGGATTGAGGGTTGCTTAACATACAGAAGAGTTAAGAATGACAAATATTTTTCATACTGGCAAGATATAACTGGTGAAGTGTCAGAAGGGTCAGTCCGAGGACCTCAATTATTTCCAAGCTATACTAATGACTGGGAACAAGTGACAGAGTGTAATGTATCCAAATTTACTAATAATACAAAATAGCTGGAAGGGCCTATAATGATACAGATATGAGGAATTGGCAAGGGGTTATAAATATGCTGCGTAAGAGGACATAAACTTGGCAGATGGCGTTCAATGCTGAAAATGTGCTGCTGGAAAAGCGCAGCAGGTCAGGCAGCATCCAAGGAACAGGAGAATCGACGTTTCGGGCATAAGCCCTTCTTCAGGAATGAGGGCATAAGCCCTTTCCTCATTCCTGAAGAAGGGCTTATGCCCGAAACATTGATTCTCCTGTTCCTTGGATGCTGCCTGACCTGTTGCGCTTTTCCAGCAACACATTTTCAGCTCTGATCTCCAGCATCTGCAGTCCTCACTTTCTCCTCGAAGATGGCGTTCAATGCAAGAAATTATGAGGTGTTGCACTTTGGTTGGAAGAAACAAAAAGGCAGACTATAATTAAAATAGAGAACGAATCCAAAAATGCACTGGATAGGATTATGGGTTTCTTATGTATGAAGCAAAAATGTTAGCATGCAGGTGCAGCACGTAACTAAAAAGCAAAATGAAATTTGACTTTGATTCCCAAGGCGTTGAAGTTTAAAAATAGAGAAATCTTGTTAAAACTGTACAGAGTGTTAGTGAGGCAACATCTGGAATAATGTGGACAATTTTGGTTCTCATATTTCAGGAACGATGAATTAGCATTAGCGGTTGTTCGAAAGAGATTCGCCAGACTGATTCCCTGGGATGAAAAGATTGAGTTATCACAAATAGCTAAACAGGTCAGGCATATATTCATTAGAGTTTCAAAGATTAGATGTGTGATCTTATTGAAATATGCAAGATTTTGAGGGGGCATGGCAGGGTGGATGTTGTGAAAATGTTAGAATTAGTGGGAGAATCATGAACAAGGGAAGAGTCACAGAATAAAAGGGACACTTATTCAGAATTGAGAGGCAAAGGAATTTCTTCTCTCCTGGGCAATGAATGCCTCGAATGAATTCTCAACCCCAGAGGATTGTGGGGATAGAAAGTACTTCTTTTCAGTAGCTCTGAAAATATTTAGAGAGGGGGATAGATGGATTTTTTTGCAATATTGCTGAAATGGGGTTATGAGAAGCTGGCAATAAAGAGGAGTTGAGACCTGAGTCAGATTGGCCATGATCTTGTCAAACAGTGGAGCAAGCTGAGTGGAGCAAGCTAATCCTGTTCCTATTTCTGATGTTATGATTCCAAATAACAGGTGGGTTGCTGGTTTTGGTGGCTATGAATCTTTTGGACAAACTAAGCCAAAGTTTTCTTTTAGATGGAGTGGAGGGTAAGGACTTGACTTGGAAAAGATAAAACCCTGCCTTAGATTTCAAATGCAACAACTATCCTGAATTATCACTTACTTCCTTTCTAAAGCTGGCGATCTTTCCCAACCCCCGTCCCCAATCAGGCACCTTTCCAACCTCAGTCTTGCTGAAGACCTCTGTTTACTGGGATGGTCTAGTTGATTTAAGCAGACAGGACACATCTAAGTTCCATTTTTGCAACCTTAGACACCTATCCCAGGTGGACATGACTCATGTCAATGAGCAACAACTTATTCAGCTGTGGAAAAGATGGCAGTCAAGCTAGATTTTTACCTCACCTTGGGTCCACATGTGGACCATTGGAGCCACCAAATACAGGCCAAGAGTAAGATCTCTGACCATTTGTCCTTTCATTTTGAGAAATAGAGAAAATTGCCCATGCTGAAATCAGCACCCTAACCTTACATTAAAGGCACAATTGATTCAATTTCCTGTCAACTGTAAGCCAGAATTGGGGGCATTCAGGTCCAAAATAAACATACGTTTGCTCTATCCCTTCATCTTGTTTCTTTGTTTCTCTCAAGGGAAGTCACCCTCCTATCTGTGACAGTTGTAGAGGAGTGAGTTCATGCCACTCCCAGCAGAACCCTCAGGCTATCTTTATTATGAAATTTTTCAAAATACAAAGATGTTTTCACCCTACAATGAAAATAAAATAAGTGAACTAGTAGGAGGTACAAGAGTTTCAAAATGAAAAATAAAGTAGGAATCATTTTCTTGAAGTTGTTTAAACAGTGAAATGATTGGAATAGTTAAGAATGAGTTAAGCACTCACAAACACAAAGGAGCAAATCCGAACTAGCCTGAACTTATCAGAGAGTTCCACTATCTTGGGCTTCTCAGGTTCGAGAAACAAACTTTTTTTTGCAGCAGTCGAAGCATTCAACAGCTCTCTCTCTTTACCTATTACTGGCACTATCTCCTTTTGTGGGATGAACCTAACACTCCGTAAACATTGTTAATTGGGGAGCGGGGAACTATGCGAACATCTTTAGTTCTTCACCAAGTAATAAGCAGGATTCAGTTGCTGTCATGGGAAAAGAGGCCTTGTTGTTGATCCCTTATATACCATGATTAATGAGTCACCAAGACTCCGACATTCGTGTTAACAAGCATTACGCATTGGCCAAAGCTTCCAAAAATAATTAAATGCATTATAAATATTGATGATTCATATTAACATAGGCTTTCACCACCTTTAATGCATTACTGCAATGCTACTATCACACTCAGCTTTGAATACAGAGGGGCAGAATTCTCACAATTTTCTAGACGCGATGAAAAATATTTGTAAAGAAATGACACAATAAAGCTTTGCTCACCATTATTTAACAAGACAACAAAAATGAAATATTATTTTGACTTGTTAGAAAAATGTGCCCATTTAAAAATCTAACATAATACCATCTTAAAATGAGAAAGTATAGAAGGTGGCCATTCAGTCCATCATCAAATACAGTCATAGAGTCATAGAGCTGTACAGAACAAAAACAGACACTTGGATCTGACTCATCCATGCCGACCAGATGTCCTAAATTAATCTAGTCCCATTTGCCAGCGATGACCCAAATCACTCCAAACCCTTCCTATTCATATACCCATCCAGATGCCTTTTAAATGTTGTAATTTCACCAGCCTCCACTAGTTCCTTTGGCAGCCCACTCCATACACACACCACCGTCTGCGTCAAAAATTTACTGCTTAGGTTCCTTTAAATCTTTGCCCTCTCACCTTAAACCTATGCCCCCTAATTTTGGACTCCGCCACAATATGGAAAAGACCTTGTCTATTTATCCTATCCATGTCCCTCATGATCTTATAGACAATAGACAATAGATAATAGGTGCAGGAGTAGGCCATTGTGCCCTTCGAGCCTGCACCACTATTCAATATGATCATGGCTGATCATCCTTAATCAGTATCCTGTTCCTGCCTTATCTCCATAACCCTTGGTTCCACAATCCTTGAGAGCTCTATCCTACTCTTTCTTAAATGAATCCAGAGACTGAGCGTCCACTTCACTCTGGGGCAGAGCATTCCACACAGCCACCACTCTCTGGGTGAAGAAGTTTCTCTTCACCTCTGTCCTAAATGGTCTACCCCGTATTTTTAAGCTGTGTCCTCTGGTTCGGCACTCACCCATCAGCAGAAACATGTTTCCTGCCTCCAGAGTGTCCAATCCTTTAATAATCTTATATGTCTCAATCAGATCCCCTCTCAGTCTTCTAAACTCAAGGTTATACAAGGCCAGTCACTCCAGTCTTTCAGTGTAAGGTAATCCCGCCATTCCAGGAATTGACCTTGTGAACCTACTCTGCACTCCCTCAATAGCCAGAATGTCTTTCCTCAAATTTGGAGACCATAACTGCACATAGTACTCCAGGTGTGATCTCACCAGGGCCCTGTACAGCTGCAGAAGAACCTCTTTGCTTCTATACTCAATCCCTCTTGTTATGAAGGCCAGCATGCTATTAGCCTTCTTCACTACCTGCTGCACTCTGGTTTAGTTTTCTAAATCCAAGCCTCAGCATTTGATATCCCCTACAGGTAGAGCAATGGGATAGATCCCAAATCCATTCCAGCTAGAACCAAGATTGAGCCATCTGTTGTTGACAGTGACCTGTTCTACACTTGCCATCCAAAGATCTAATCAGCTGCTAGGAGCTAATCTGTACTTTATAAAGATACCACTATTCCCATGCTTTTATATTCTGCCATAATTTTACCCAGAAAGTTAAGGATTTCCTTTTTAAAAAAATAAACAGGTTCTCAAACAGTCTTGTAACTCTTAAAGATTTCCGTCACACATCTTAACTGCGATTAGCAAATATTGTTTGCAAGATTAGAGTATCTTTGAAAAGATTGTTATTAAAGAGAATTAAATAAAATGTAGGTTTTTTTAAGTTCTGAAGATAAATCACTGAGCTTCAAATTTACAACTCACATCAACATTCTTATGCTTCTGAAGTACACGCGTTCTTGAAACCCCTCAAATTCCAAAAACTACTCAATAGTTTTTGCTTCTTGTCTTACATAAACAATTTTTGGAATAAGCAACAGAAGAATTGCTGAATTCAATAGATATACCTTGAGGAAATGCATACAAAACCAGCCCGCCAACAAAACAAAGACTGCATTCTTAGTCTGAGGCAAAGCATTGTGGATTTTACATTGCTGCGTAGAACCTGGAACTATCACATTATTGCAGTTTTTGATTCGGACCTGAGAGTTAGAAGAAGGAAATGATTTTGTTGATCCTTTTTAAAATGAAGAAATATGCAATGCCCATCTTACCTTTTGTTCTACCTGTAGTTTGGCTGAGTGCTCAGAGCTTGTTCACTACCCACAGTCAGCACTAACTGCTGATGAATCTGTACTTACTTGTACCTATCTGCCTCGGTTTAGGGTGGGGTGATTAGAGGAGTGTTTTATATTATTTCGCATCTGTGACCTCACCTCTGGGGCATGCACTCAGCTTTTTAACAAGTTGCTATGTGATCCCCCACCTTTAATTATTCACTCTTTTGCATCATTAATATGATTCTTTGTTCAAAAGGTTGAACAATACTGTAACAGATACCGGAGTTCCCTTTATTTGCTGACGTGTAGAGACAAGACATTTGGCCATTTCCCATCTGCTCAGCTCTGGAGCAGTTCTGTCCAGTTCTCCAGTGAGAGTTCCTAAAATTAAAAAAGAAATACTTTCAAGATCATGACTAACTTCCTTCACTTCAGAGCAGCACATGCTTAGCAGGCCAGGACCAGTTCATAAATGATCCTGACACTGTAATGGCATTTCTGGCTCTGAGTGCATTAATGAATGGGAGAGTGTCCCCAGGACCTTGACAGTGAGCTACATTTATCTGAAGGTGAAGAATTACTGTCATGGACATTGGAGGTAGGGCTAAGAGATGGTTAACATCGAGTTATGGAATCATACATCACGAAAACAGACCCTTCGGTTTAACTCATCCATGCTGACCAGGTATCCTCAGCTGAATTAGTTTCATTTGTCTGCATTTGGCCCATATTCCTCTAAACCTTTCCTCATCATGCCCCTGTCCAAAGTTATTTTAAGTATTCTGTTTGTACATACATCTTTTATTTCCTCTGGCAGCACATTCCATGCATGCACCACCCTCTGTGTGAAAAAATTGTCCCTCAGGTCCCTTTTAAATGTTTCCCCTTCACCTTAAACTTAATAAACAAATATTTCACTGTGGGGAAGGATATGGAAGGTAAAGAATTTGGAGAAATAAGTTATGGTATGTTGAAAAGTGTCCAAATGACAGAGCGATGGTATTAGATGTTTTAAAATGCATAAAAGTGGATAAATCCCCAGGATCTGATCAGGTGTATCTCAGAACTCTGTTGGAAGCTCGGGAAGTGTTTGCTGGGCCCCTTGCCGAGATGTTTCTATCATGGATAGCCACAGATGAGCTGCCGGAAGACTGGAGGTTGGCTATCGAGGTGCCAGTATTTAAGAAAGGTGGTAAGGAAAAGCAACAGAACTATAGACTGGTTAGCCTGACATCAGTGGTGGTTAAGTTGTTGGAGGGGATCCTGAGGGTAAGGATTTACATCATTTAGGAATGCAAAGACAGATTAGGGAGAGTCAACATGGCTTTATGCATGGGAAATCATGTCTCACGAACTTGATTGAATTTTTTGAAGAAGTAACAAAGAAGGTTGATGAAGGCAGAGAGATGGACATTGTCTACACGGACTTCAGTGAGGTGTTCAACAAGGTTTCGCATGGTAGACTAGCTGGTAAGTTTAGATCATATGGAATCTAGGGAGAACCAGCTATTTAGATATAAAATTGGCTTGAGGATAGGAGACAGAGGGTGGTGGGGGAGGGTAGTTTTTCAGACTGGAGGTCTGTGACTTGCAGTGTACAGCAAGGGTCAGTGCTGGGGTGACTGCTTTTCATCATTTACATTACATTTGGATGTGAATGAAGAAGTTATAGTTAGTAAGTTGCCAGCGTCATGTACAGGCAAGAACGTTACCTCAGAGTACAACAGGAGCTTGATCAGGTGGATCAATGGGCTGAGAAGTGTCAGCTGGAGTTAATTTAGATAAATTGTTACATTTTGGAAAGGCAAATCAGGGCAGGACTTCTACACTTAACAGTAAGGTCCTAGGGAGCATTGCCAAACAAAGAGACCTTGGGGTGGAGGTTCATAGTTCCTTGAAGGTGGAGTCACAGGTAGTGGAGAAGGTGCTTGGTACATTTGCCTTTATTGGTCAGTGCATTGAGTATAGCAATTAGGAGGTCATGTTGTGTCTGCACAGGACATTGGCTCGGCCACTTTTGTAATTTTGCATTCAGTTACGGTTGTTTGCTATAGGAAAGATGTTGTTAAACTTAAAAGGATGCAGAAAAGATTTACAAGGATGTTGACGTGTTTGGAATGTTTGAGCTATAAGGAGAGGCGATAGAGGATGGGGCTATTTTTGTTGGAGAGTTAGAGGTTATGGAGGTTCACAAAATCATGAAGGACATTGATAGGATGAATAGCCAAGGTTTTTTTATCCAAAGTAGGGGAGTCCAAATCCAGATGGTATAGGTTTAAGGTGAGACGTGAGAGAGATCTAAGGGGCAATGTTTTCATGCAGTTGGTGGTGCATATGTGGAATGAGCTACCAGAGGAAGTGGTGGAGGCTGGTACATTTAGAAGGCATCTGGATGGGTATATGAATAGGAGGATGTAGAGGGATATTGGCCAAATGTTAGCAAATGGGACTAGATTAATTCAGGATCTCTGGTCAGTATGGACAATTTGGGCCAAAGGGCCTGTTTCTGTGTTGCACAACTCTATGTCTCTGTTATGCCCTTTCGTTCTTGATTCTTCCATCCTGGGAAAAGACCTTGTCTATTCACCTCATCTGTGCTGCTCATGATCTTATAAACCTCAATCGGGTCACCCCACAGTCTTCAATGCTCCAGGGAAAAAAAACAACCTATTCAGCCTTTTGCTAGAACTCAAAAGCTCTTGAAAGAAAGTTTGTACTGAAAGGATTATATTTAAAAACACAATAAGACTCAAGATATGGACTCAATAGCATCAATATTTATCTATTTCTGATTTTCTGAATTTTGGAAAGTGTGTTTTTGAAGGATCTATTCCTGGGCAATCAGCTAACTTATTCTTTACCATAGATGGTCAGACATGGATTTCTAATTGAGGTATATTGTCTTCGGCAAGATGTGTTGCCAGCAAAATTTACAAAGTCTGTTGAAGTAACAAAAACATTTCATCATGACTTTATCTCATCATGAGATTGCCTGAGAGAGCAGGATTATGTGCTATTGCATTACTTTGTATACTATATTTTGTGAGAATATCACACAATCAGACCTAATCCTTTGGACCACAGTTTTCAACAAGAATCTATCACATATCTCTGACACTATTTGAGGCACATTTGTTATGACCTAAGATGTATGCATGGCTTATGTATCCATGACTTAGGTCCAAATTAGACAACATATTTTTCAGGATGAGACATCAAGCAGATGTCTGGATCAATATATGTTTTCATTTTGGCTTTTTTTTTCAGGTTTTAATCAAACACCAGGCAAAGTTGCCCACCCAAAAAGGTGATGGTCTCATTCACATCTGATTGACTTTGGAGAGCAATGTTTTAGAAGTTTGACTAATGATGTGTGGATTGATAAATTGGAAGGATAGTTGGCAGAGTCTGTGCAGAAGCTGGTACTTGTTGCACTGAGTTTTCAAAAAAATATTCACATAAATCGATTGAAAATGTTTAGTGCAGAAAGCCATTCAGCTGATTATACGTGAGCAGCAAAAAGGTTATCACATAGAACCCCATTTTCAAAAATGCCATTGTTGGTATTTTCTATTTTGATTGGAAAGTTGGATGAGTTTGATTTAATCACATTGTTTCATTTGTATTTCATTATTACATTGCTTCCTCTTTTTGTATGCAAAGAAAGGTAAAGTCATGAAAGTCATGTTGGAACATAAATTGGCTCTCTCATTAGAGAGAGACAACTGGTGATAATTTAACCTGTGGGTCGCCATACCTCAGGCAAGAGGAGAGGTTGGAAAGGAGAGTCAGTCAGTCAGCTTTGTTGGTTGGATGACTGATTTGTGATGCACAATTTGGCACACTGACCTCTACACTGCTGAAACCAGGCTCCAGCTTGAAGACACCTCCTCCTACCGCCCCCTTGACCATGACCTCACCCCCCCACCCCCATCATCAAACCATTATCTCCCAGACCATACACAACCTCACCAACTCAGGGAAACTCCCACCCACAACCTCATAGTTCAGGAACCACATACCACCTGATTCTACCTCTTACCCAAGTTCCAAAAGCCTGACTACCCCAGCCGACTCATCGTCTCAGCCTGCTCTTGCCCCACTGAATTCATCACCATTTACCTCGATACTGTCTCATTCCCCCGGTCCAGGAACTCCCAATATACATTCAGGACACCACTCATGTCCTCTAACTCCTCCAAGAATTATGATTCCCTGGCCCCCAATGCCTCATCTTCACCATGGACATCCAGTTCCTCTACACTTCCATCTGCCATGACCATGGCCTCCAAGACCTCCATTTCTTCCTCTCTCAACATCCCCACCTGTATCCTTCCACTGACACTTTTATTCGTTTGGCCAAACTGGTTCGCACCCTCAATAATTTCTCCTTCAAATCCTCCCGCTTCCTCCAGACAAAAGGGGTAGCCTTGGATTTCCACATGGGCCCAGCTACGTCTGTCTGTCAACTACGTAGAACAGTTCATCTTCTGGAGTTACACTGGTACCACTCCCCACCTTTTCCTCCGCTACATTGATGACTGCATTGGCACCACCTCGTGCTCCCATGAGGAGGTTGAACTGTTCATCAACTTCACCAACACATCCTACCCTGACCTTAAATTCACCTGGACCATCTCTGACACCTCTTTCCCCTTCCTGGACCTCTCCATCTCCATCAACGGTGACCGACTCAACACGGACATTTTCTACAAATTCAGCGACTCCCACAGCGACCTGGATTACACCTCCTCCCACCCTACCTCCTGAAAAAATGCCATCTCCATTCCCAATTCCTCAACGTCCGCTGTATCTGCTCGCAGGAGGACCAGTCCCATCACAGAACACACCAGATGGCTACCTTCTTTAAAGACTGAAATTTCCCCACCCACGTTGATTGATGATGCCCTCCAATGCATCTCAGTCACCTCAACCATCCAATCACAACAAGGACAGAAATCCCTGGTTCTAACCTTCTATCCCACCAACCTCCATATACATCGCATCGTCCACTGACATTTCTGCCACCTACAAACGGACCTCACCGCCAGAGATATATTTCCTTCCCCACCCCTATCTACTTTATATAAATACCGTTACGTCCGTGTCTATCTAGTCAGGTCCACACCCTCTAACAACCTACCCTCCCCTCCCGGCACCTTCCCCTGCCACCACAGGAATTACAAAACCTGCGCCCAGACCTTTCCCCTCACCTCCATCCAAGGCCCCAAAGGAACCTTCCACATCCATCAAAGCTCCACTTGCACATCCACCAATGTCATTTATTGCAACCGTTGCTCCCAATGCAGTCTCCTCTACATTGGGGAGACTGAATGCCTACTCGCAGAGTGCTTCAGAGAACATCTCTGGGACACCCGCACCAATCAACCCCAGTGCTCTGTGGCCGAACATTTCAACTGCCCCTCCCACTCTGTCAAGGCCATGCAGGTCCTGGGCCTGCTCTATTGCCACTCCCTTTCCACCCAATGCCTGGAGGAAGAACGCTTCATCTTTTGCCTCAGGACTCTCCAACCCCATGGCATCAATGTTTCTTCATTTCCTCTCCTCCTACCTTATCCCAGTTCCAACCCTCCAGCTCTGCACCATCCTCATGACCTGTCCCACCTGTCAATTGTCCTTTCCACCTCTCCACTCCACCCTCCCCCCAGACCTATCACCTTTACCTCCACCTCCATTTACCTATTGCACTCTTAGCTACCTTCTCCCCAGCCCCATCCTCCCTCCCATTTATCTCTCCATCCCCGAGGCTCCCAGCCTCAATCCCGATGAAGGGCTTTTGCCCGAAACATCGATTTTTCTGCTCCTCGGATGCTGCCTGACTTGCTGTGCTTTTCCAGCATTACTCTAAGCTTGACTCTAATATCCAGCATCTGCAGTACCCACTTTGGCCTGATTTCTGATGCAGAATGGTGTGAACAGCATGGGGGCAATTCCCATGCTGGCTGAGGTCACGGTGAAGGTCTCACCTCCTTGACGTCACCCTTGCCGCATGTGTGGTGACCATCAAGTTAAACCCACCACCAGTTGTATTTCTCCAATGAGAGCGTGGGACAGTGGAGCCTACGACTAATGAATGTGCATTGCTTGACACCACTCTTTTTGCCTGAAGTTCCTTCAAGGTTACTTTAAAGTTCTAGGATTTGGACATAGAATGACATTCCATGAAGAGAAAAAAAGGCAGGTAGACACATGGCTGAGATTTCATATATAAATCCATAGCCATGACTCAAAAGATTTCTTTTTTCTCAAAATCAAACATCACTATTCCCAGAGTAGTTCCAAATCTGAAAATTTGATTAAATCCACGAATTACCAAATTCACATGGCTGACTAATTGAAGGTTAAAAAGAAGATACACACTGGGTTTTCTTTCCCCATTAGCAAGAAAATAGCTATTTGTTGTAAGCAAACTGATTTTTGAAACTGATGCAAAAATAAACTAGTTAAATCACTAATCTCTAACTTTTTAGCTTAAACACTACTGCTTTCTTAAAATTCCCAAGCTAACTCAGAAAGAGATGCCAGAAATATTGTGGGTGGGAAAGAAAAATAACTGAGTAGCACTAATTTCGCTCAGACATTGATGAGTTTTTCTTTGGCTCACATTTGACTCCTTCTGCTTCTTTGCGTATGATGCAAGGTTGTCAATACACAAATTCTCAGTCTTTCAGTCACTGTTTGAGGATTCACCCTGCTGTGTCTCTAAAGGCATTTTTTCCAAATTTAACTTGAATGGGAAACTTGCAGATACTTGGAAAGGTGAGGGAGAGTAGCTAGCTCCTTGGGATTTTCTTTTAATTCTCCATATTGAAGGGAGGGGGAAAGATGTATGCTTTCTCTTGCAGGCTGGATATTTCTGAGGTATTGTCCATGCCCAAGGCTGTAATCACCCAAATCAGAAGCAATCAAGTCGTTGTTGCTATGCTGGAGCCTCATGGTAGATCAGTGGTTAGCACTGTTGCCTCACAGTGCCAGGGACAGGTGCAATTCTACGGGCAACTATCTATGTGGAGTTTTCACATTCTCCCCAAGACTGTGTGTGTTTCCTCTTGGTCCTCTAGTTTCCTCCAACAGTCCAACGATGTGGGGGTGAGATGGATTGGCCATGCTAAATTGCCCATAGTTTCCTGGGATGTGCAGGCTAGGTCGTTTAGCCACGGGAAATGCAGGGTTATTTGTAAAGGTGGGTATGACTGGGATCCCCTTCAGAGGCTTGGTGTGGGCAGAATGGGATGAATGATCTGCTTACAACTGGAAGGATTCTATGATTGTATGAACTAATCCTGATTGAAAAATCAATCAGTAGGTTTTCACTGGACAAAATTATCTGGAGTACACATTAGCAGTGCCGTTCTGCCTGGAATTACCCCTTGCTCTTTGAATAAGGCAATCTGGAACATAGAACAGTGCAGCACAGTACAGGCTCTTCAGTCATCGATGTTGTGCCAACCTTTTATTCTACTCGAAGATCAGACTAACCTACACATCCTTCATTTTGCTATCATCCACGTGCCTATCCA